>NW_006159579.1:5971248-6015489 GCF_000334495.1 Tupaia belangeri chinensis | reverse complement strand
CGTCAGCGACTCTCCCAGGGCGCCTGGGGACGACGAAGGCCGGTCAGGCCGGCCGGCTGGGCTCTGCACAGGCAACTTCCGACTGCCAGGGGCGGCGGCGTCAAATAACTCCCCAGCCGAGTGGGCCACTGCGCGTGCGCGTTGCGCCTGATCAGAGACTTCTGCGCGGCCAAGCCGTTGGCGTCAAATAATTCCCGAGACACTGAGCCGGAAGCTGCGCGTGCGCAGCTATCCCAGATCGCCGCGCGAGTGTAGTCCCTCCCCGTTTCGGGCTTTAGTGAGGGAGGGAGTCAAGTGACGGATGCACCTACCTCATCGCACTGCCGCCGGGAGGCACTCCACCTGCCTCCCTGTAAATTTTCGGCAAGCCAGACTCTTCGGTGAGGATGGAGAAAAGAGGTTCTCTGTGAGATTCTAGCGCCCGCCTACGTTCTAGGAATTTTTCACAACCCACCATTACAACACCCTTTCTTTGAAATGATACACTTTACCCCTGGCCCCGTGTTACATGGGCACAGCATCAATTATGAGTAATTAATATGTCAGGCCTAGTATTGGTTGCAAACGTGAATCAGACATCAGATTCAGAAGCCCTCGTTAAAGACTTAAGCCTGATATAGGAAATAAGGCATTAATAATAATAGTAATGAGAGATATTCGTTTGAACACCTGCAGTGTACTATACATTTTATAAACAGTACTACTTTCAATAATTTGGCTTCCATTTCTACGGATAAAATAATACCACTAGAAAGGCAGCTCAAGTGCCTTGGAAGTGTAAAGAGGAAACTTGGACTGAGAGAGCAGAAGGAAGGGATGGTGGAATTCTTCACGGAGAACCTGGCCTTGAGACTGACCTTGGATACTGAGAGAGGGAAGGATCAGTGTTGAATAGTGCTGAAGGCACAGTCTGAAGAGAACAGAAAGGAGCAAAGAAGCTGATTGCTCTTTACCCTCAGAAGAATCCATGGAGGAAGGAGTGACCAGGGAACCTGTATCTTCATAGAAAAGATAAAACAGGAGAATGTTTCCTCAATACCACACCCCAGGAGAGTAGCTACAGGAAGGAAGAGAAAGGGGAGTAGGAATGAGACAGGAGGGCCAGCAGGTGGCTTACACACCTGCACCTGTGCCTGTGTGTCTGAAGTCCTGAGAGGAGAATGGAGGAGAAAGGATTGCGGCATGGCCATCTCCCTTGGAGGGGTGATTTCTCACTTTCTCTGTCCCCAGAGAGTGCACATGCCCTATATCAAACTAAGAGAGAAAGAGAATGAGACAGGACAGAAACAGGATTATATCTAGGACACTTTGTGGGTCAGAGCAGTATATTTCAATTAAATCTATGTGACAGTAGATACAGAAGGCTCACTCAGTATCGATTCCAATCATCTCTCCCTTGCTTTCTGTACTATGACGCAAAACACACAGTTCCCAATCTCTGTGACAGTGAGACAAAGTCCTGGCCAATAAGATGTAGGCAGAAGTCCCACTGGAGATTTTCCCCTCCAGGATAAAAAGGAAGTCCTTGGGGAAGTTGTATCCTTCACCTTTCCCCACTTCATTCTTGAAGCTGGGATATAACTCCTAGGGATGTAGCAGCCGTAGCGAGACCATGAAGAAAACTGTGCTAAGAGAGTTGGAGCAGAAAAACAAAAGGAATCTTTTTCTTTAGGATATGCTCAAGCAGCTACACAAACCCTGTACTACCTTCCTGATTTATGAAGAAGGTAAATCTTATTTATACCACACTTTGTTGAGTTTTTGTTTCTTGTAACCAGATGCAAGCATTCTTTTTTCTTTTTATATTTTATCATTGTATATCCTTACATTGTACATAATGATTTTTCCCAGCATGAATACATTGCATTAGTCTAGCCTAAGACATTACCATACCTATTTCATCAGGAGATACTTTTTTATTTTCATGTTTTAACACAGTAAATATTGAACACCTGTAATATATTGGACAGCTCAGGCTAACAAATTGGAAGAACAACAGATGATAGGAATTGGAAAAGTGACAGACACAGAGAACTGGAAGCTGTCTAAAAGCCATTGAAGGAAATGGTGAAAATATATCTGTCCCTTATCTGGTGACTAGTTCATTATTGAATTCTGCCTCTAACTAAAAAGCTGTTAAATTAAAAACATATATTTCCATTCATTTAAATGAGAAAGATTGGGGCCACTAGGTGGTGTGATGGTTAAGGCACTGGGCTCCCACATGGCTGACTGTGGTTCAAATTTGGGACCTGGTGGCTTGCTTTCTTACTTTCTCTCTCTCTCTGGTGAGTGCACATGCCCTATTGCAATTTTTTTAAAATAGTAATAAATTTAAAATTATCTTAAAAAATAAACAAATGGGAAATATTTGTGCTCAATTCCAACCTAAGCATGTATTTTTTTTTTTTTTTTTTTGCTAAAGAACACATGCACTCACTAGAGAGATAGGCAGAGAGAGGGGAAGTGAGGAGAAAGCACTCCCTATGGGAAACAGTCATTCCACAAACAGTTTTCTTCCTTCTCTCCCTCCTTTTAGGATTTTGGGCATACATGCACACACAGCAGCATGTTTCCCAAGACACTGGAGCTGGGACCTGAATTGCACAGTGATCCATGTGGGATTTACCTGCCTTCATCATCAGGTCATGGAGCTGGGCCGACACCTAAATATGTTTAGGGGAAAAAAGATCAATGCAATAATGCAAACAAAGATTATATAAGCAATAAATAACTTTGCTTAAAATATGACTTTGGGCCAGCTCTGTGGCACAGTGGTAATGTACTTCTCAAGAGAAGCCAGATCCACCTTGGCAACCATGATTCAAATTCCCAGCCCAGTCCACCTGAAACATGCTTGCATGAGTGCCCAAGATCTGATGGGCTAGAGGACTGGAAGAAAGAGTTTGTGGCATGACCAGACCCTATGATGGATTCTCTGTTTGTCTCATATGCACATACACTATATCATGAGTAAAGAAAAAATAGCAAAACTTTTTAAATAACATTTATATAAAATTTAAGTTATAAAATTGCACTGACCAGGAACACAAGACTTCATATTAACCAAAACTTGATGGAGGAGAGATGCAAGTCAGTCATTCTTCAAAACGAGATATAGGCTGGCTATTCTTTCACTGCTGTTTGTTCGTGTTTGGGATTTCAGGCTATTTCTGGGCTGTGCAGTCGTTCCGATGGACCCAAAGATCCAAGGAGAGCTGAGTTCTGACTAGACTGCTAATGGACCCAACAGAAAAGTTTAACTCAACCTTGACCCTACAGTCTTCCCAAATGCCTATTGGAGAAAAATCCCCAGGAAACATGCAGGTCTGGTCCTCCCATGATCTCCCTGGGGCTGAATTCATTCCTTGCCACAGCAGCAGCCAATCCTTATGTCCTCTCTGAACATCTCTTCAGAAATGTTAATAATTATCTTCATAACTTGACCCTCAATCCTGGTACCAGATTCTCATCCCTTCAAACACAAAGTCCACCACAAGCAGGACAGAAGAGAAGAGATCTTTCAGGAGATAAGGGATGGCTTTGTCTACAGAAGTAAAAGAGTAAGGAAAATGTTACCTGTGAGGAAAGAAAGGATGGTAAAGCTGCAAAACCTTTTAAACAATGCATCTTCTCAGGTTGAAAGAGAAGTGAGAGACATGAAGCTTAAGGGAGTTCAGCTTGAAAGAGATTAAAGAAACATGAGAATTACAGGAGTTCAGAATAAATCAAAATGTACCTGTAGTTATTGTCCATATTATGACTAGGATCCCTCTGAAAATGCTAAAATATGGAATAATTAGGACATATAATCAATTTAGGCATAAACCTTATTGTTCTTCCTTCCTGGTGATTGTATGCAACAGGTTGTAAAAGCTACTCTTTGCTGGTATAGGGACCAGCAAGTGGTGTGGTGGTTAGGGCACTGGATACTCCCATATGGCTGACCCTGGTTCAAGTCTCTCTCTCTCTCTGAGTCTCTCTCTGGTCAAATTAAAATAAATGAATGAATAAATGAAATAATTATTTTTAAAAATTTTAAAAAGCTACTCTTTGCTGGGATAGATTTCATACAAACATTTTTAAATTATTTTATTTATCATTTTCTTTTTAGTTTGATCAGAGAGAGAGAGAAAGTGAGAAAGCAAGTCACCAGGTCCAGGACTCAAACCATAGTCAGTCATGTAGGACTCCAGAGCCTCAACCACCATACCACCTGTCTTCCTGCATCCAAACGATTTTGATAACTTTTGTGTTCTGTGATGTCTTTTTCTTGCATCTCTTTCCACCTTGAAACCAGTTATGTAAAGGAACATGTTTAGTTTGAATGTAATTGATGAACTCAGTATATAGTGCTTTATTTTTATTTTCTTATTCGACCCAAAGAAACAACAATAGGTCTCATGGATGTGTATTTTAGAATCCTAAACTTTTTTTTTTTTTTTGGAGAGGTTTTTGCTATCGGGTGCATACACTCACTAGAGAGAGACAGAGAGACAAAAGGAAAAAAGTCACCCCCCGGGGGGGGGGATGGCTGCACAAAATCCCTTCTCCTCCATTCTCCTCTTGGAATCTTGGGCACGCACGCACATGCACCTGGCGGGTCTGGGACTCGAACCGCTGTCGACTACATAGGAGTCCAGCGACATAGCCATTATTCTAACTGCGGGTCCGTAGAATCCTGAACTTTGAGATGAAACCCAGAATCAAGCATTTGAAACAAAGTATTGGGTTGTCCGAAAAGTAACAATGTATTTTTCTATGTTTTTCTGCAAAAAAAAAAAAAAAACGCATTGTGACTTTTCCAGCTACCCAATGTTTTGGTGGGGAAGGAATGTGAAGAAAACATTGGGTAGCTGGACTGAAGCATAGTAATTAGGACAGATAGTTAGATTTTTCTGGTTTTCAAAAATTTGTATTAGGCCAGCAGGTGGCATGATGGTTAAGACAGCTGGTTCCCACATAGTCAACTGTGTGGTTCAAGCCCCAGATTCAGTGATTTGAAAAACAAACTGGGCATATGTGCATGCATGCCCAAAATCCTGAAAGGAGGGAGAAACAGAGGGAAAGGGGTTGCAGTGTGACCGTTCCCCATAGGCAGTGCTTCCTCACTTTCCCTCTCTCTTTGTCTCTAGCAAGTGCATACATCCTTTGGCAAATATTTTTAAAAATTTGAATGACAATAAATGGAAAATTTGATATGTAATTTCATGTCTCAGTAGCAAATAAATATGTGAATAGAGGAACTTATTTTATTTTTAAATTTTATTTGTTACTAATATTATTATTATTAACTTGACCAGATAAAGACAAAGAGAGAGAGAGAGGGAGAGAGAGGAAAAGTAAGAAAGCAAGTCCCCAGATCTAGGACTTGAACTGCCATCGGCCAGGCAGGAGTCCAGCGCCTTAACCACCATGCCACCTGCTGATCCTGAGGAAACTAAAGGGGGGGGATATATTTTTCTGCGCCGTTTACTAATTTTTTTGAAGTTTATTTTATGAGAGAGAAAGAAAATAGAGTGGGAGAAGGAAAAGCATCATGTACAGGTCACACCGTGATCCCCATCTCCAAGCCCTTTAGGTCCTAGGGATCTCAGGGGTGCATGCCTAGAGTGTTTCAGGTCAACTTGAGATCTAAGTCCACAGTGGCCATGTGGCTTCTAGCACTGCAAGTCAGTACAATGCTGCCTGAACCACTGAGGCTAGGCATCTTTCCAAATTTTTTAATACTTTCGAGAGCTTCATTTAAGATAACATAAAAATAAAATATACACACACCTTGAGGGAAAATTAAAGACTTAATATTAAAACACTGAACTATATGAGGAAAGCATCCACATACAATAAATGGAAGAGAAATATGAGATTCCATAAAAAGTAAAATATTTGGAGGCCAGCCCTGTAGTTTAGCAGTTAAGGAGCTGAATCCCACAGTTCAAATCCTGATTCTGGCAGATTTAAAAACATGACCAGTACATGTGCGTGTGTGCCCCAAATTCCAATAGAATAGAGAAGTGAGAAAAAAGGATTGTGGTGTGACCATGCCCCATTGGAATGTGTGAACTCTCTCTCAGCATACACACACCCTCTGGCAATTAAAAAAAAAATTGGGGGGGGGGGGTTGGTGGTGGGCAGGTGCTAGTCTGGGGGATGGTAGTGGTGATTAAGGCAACTGAATCTCAAAAGACTGACCAGGCAATTTGAGTCTCAGACTCAGCAGCTTAAAAATCATGCTGGGTAGATGTGTGTGCATGCCCAAAATCCTGGAAAAAGGAGAAATTAAAGGATTATAGTATGACCATACCCCATGCGATGTGCTTTCTCTTTTTCTCTCTCTGGATCGCTCCATCGCATACACCCTTTAGCAAAATAAATAAATAAATAAATTTTTAAAGAATTATTTTATTTAAATGTATTTATTTATTTATTTTAATTTGACCAGAGAGGGACAGAGAGAGAGAGAAAGTGAGAAAGCAAGCTGCTAGGTCCGGGACTCGAACCACAATCAGCCATGTGGGAGTCCAGCGCCCTTAACCACCATGCCACCTGCCAGCCCTTAGCAAATTTTGTTTTAAAAAAAGAAAGCAAGAAAGAAAAAGAAAAACAAAGATTTTGGATTCTCTAAACCAGGGCCATGATTTATGGCCTCTTAGGAATTGAGCCTCACAGCAGGAGGTGAGCAACAGGCAGATGAGTGAAGCTTCATCTATATTTACATCTTCATTTATATTTTCATTTGTATTTACAGCTGCTCCCCATCACTCCATTACTGTCTGAGCTTCCCTTCTGTCAGATCAGAGGCAACCTTAGATTCACAGAAACCCCTGATGGGGCACCATCTAGTTGTGGGAAAACAAGCTCAAGGCTCCCACTGACTGCATTATGGTGAGTTGTATAATTATGTCATTGTATAATGCAATGTAATAATAATAGAAATAGAGTGCACAATAAATGCAATGCACTTAAATCATCCTGAAACTCCTCCATCCCAGTCTATGGAAAAATCTGTCTTCCACAGAACCAGTCTCTGGTGCCAAAAAGGTTAGGGATCACTGCTCTAAACACAATGCACAATTCAGATTTGTTTGACAGCATACTCTCTGACTAGAAACATAGAATATACTGGAAAGTGTCTTCATCTGAAATTGTAATGTCAATAAATCACTGTGTATAGTGTGTTTGAAAAGACATTGCACTGGAAAAAGAGAAGGAGCAGTGGTATAAGCTTTTGTGACAGACTTTTTTTCCTATAATCTATTCTAAGTTTCATTTGTTCGACCTTCCTTCCTTCCTTCCTTCCTTCTTTCCTTCCTTCCTTCCTCCCTTCCTTTTTCCTTCCTTCTGTGAGGAAAGAGGGACTTTAACAGAGTCCCCATGCCACAATCCACCCCCAGTATCAGCTGGCCTGGATCACAGGCATATGCACCTTTGCCCTACACACTCAGGGAGGTCTGGATGTGAAACCAGGACCTTTCCCATGTGGGTTCAGTTGTTTTACTACTGTACCACCACCTGGCCCTCAGGGTTCTTCTTATAGGGTTCTTCTTACACTTCTCATACTGAGAGGTGGGATTGATGCCCCCTCCTCTTGCATCTGATTTACTCTGTGACCATTCCAACCAATAGGACAGAAATTATGCTATGTGACTGCTGGGGCTAGGTCATAAAGAGGATAGAGCTTTCTTCTGGCTTGCTCCGTATCACAAGGCTCACCCTTGGAACCCAGCCACCATGTTGGGAGGGAGCCCAATCCACATAAAGGGACTATTTGGCGGTGTTCCAGCTGGCATCTCTAGCGACATCTCAGCTGACAGCACCAGCAGCTAGACATTTGAGTAAGGACGCCTTTAAATGATTCTAGTCCCCCAGGCTTCCAGCCCTCACCCTAAACTAACACCAAGAAAAACAAAGATAAGTTAACCCTGGTGATTCCGGCCCATATAGCAGATTCAGGAGTAAATAAATATTGTCATTCTTTTAACTACTAAGTTTTGGGGCAAAATGTATACAATCGTGCTGACTGAAACACTTTCAAAGCACTGTAATTGAGAAAATGTATTGACTGGACAGCTGTTTGCAAAGTATGTCTGTAGCCAATTTTTTCCTTGTTTTCTTCTTTTAAAGTTATTTACTTTCTCTATAGAAAAGAGAGATGAAAGTGAGAGACAGGAGACAGAGAGGAAGACAGGCGTCCCTGATAGTCTTCACACCATAGTCCATGTCTCATCTCAGCCAGCTCAAATTATAGGCTGGGGCTAGCGATGCCATAAAGAGAGGGTACCCCCAATCCCAGAATTTTCTACTTTAAAAACATCTAAGCCTCACTCTAGTGTTTAGGACTGACCAGGACACCAGTGCCATCCAGGTAGGATAACCAGCCTCAGACCAAGTCTGTCTTCTGTAGGTCCCATCTTCAGGGTCATCATCAGCCCTCTCACTCACCCTTACCCATTTGTAACATGTATGTAGGTTTGACCAGATGCTCTGAAGAATTCTAGGACTCACATCTATGGAGTCATCATGACCAACTCTGCTTCCAAGAAGCCAACCTGGAAAGCAGCTCATGCCTCCTGGCTGATGTGCTTTTTTTTTTTTTTTCACCAGATTATGTGAATTGAGCTATCAAAAATGGTGTGACTCTCACTCACATTAGACACAGAATGTCCACTATAAATGTGTGGTTTTCAGCTGTGTGTGTGGTTCTGGACCTTGGTCTGTGCATCTATGTTCAGATTGCAATGCCACCTTTGGCCTACTGCAGCCAAGGTGATGAGGGAGAGGGGAATGTGTGTAGCAGGCATCTTTTATTTGTGCATCCCATTACTCAGCTGCTCCCAGGGAGGCTACCTTACCCTCTTCATCAGACTCTGCAACACATGTCAAGCAGTGCTCCAGGAGCAGCCATGCCTATCTCCTGTTAATCTGCTCAAGACACTACAATAAAATATCACAGATTGAGTGGCTTAGATAACAGACATTTATCCTACAGTTCTGGAGGCCGGAAAGTCCAAGATCAAGGTGGCAGCTGATCTGGTTCCTGGTGAGGGGGCTCTTCCTGGCTTTCCCTCTCATTGTGTCTTCATGTGGTAGAGAGAGGATGCTCTGGTGTTTCTTCCTCTTCTTATAAGGGCGCTAATCCTTGGGGATACCAACCTGATGGCCTCATCTAAACATAACTACTTCTCAAAGGCCATGCCTGCTATCCTCACATTGGAGGTTAGGGCTTCCACATATACATTACAAGAACACATTCATATTCGGTTCATAACATCCTCCAAGAGTTTTGAAATGTCAACACTTATGTGTACTTCCCATGGCTGTACTTTCATGCCTCCAGTCAATGTAATAACATTGTTCTCTCATCAGTCTTATTCATGAAGAACAAGAGATGATGTATTTTGCATGACTAAGTCTGCTCTTCCCACTCGCTCATGGCCCCTTACTGTGCTCCCTGCTGGTGGTGGTGAGTGAAGGGCAGGCATGCAGTCTACATGGAAAATTATCACATTTTAGGAACACAATGAGTTTGACCTAAAAAGTGTAAGTCATAGTTGAGAAATGTAATGGTCTACATTATGAAACAAAATCCTGAAAGATGAATTTAACATAACCAGAAAATCAATTATTCACATTTCTCTATATATTCTGAGTAAGACTGCCATCTGTGGCTCTTATCAATGAGGCACAGTAACAGTTTTTGAGGACGAGTCCTCAGAAGCCAGTATTCAGGGACCCCCCCCTGCATAGATGACGCAGAATCATGAATAATGACATGTTCAACATTAAATACATATATTAGGGAACCCCAAAAGAAAGATCTATATGCTTCAGCAATAACAACATACCCATGTTTTACAGTAGGAAATATGAAATTAAGCAGGAACAGCACACTTTACAATAAAACAAACATAAAGAGATAGTTCTGGACATGACAAAGAATCTTCACGTGCCCTGATAGAACAATAAATAAAGTCCCAGTACCTCTTCACTACCCATTATCCCACCATCAATAAATCACTATACTTCGCTGGCCTATGAATTTTATAATACAATTGTTTTTTTGGGGGGAGGGTTGCCATAGGGTACATGTGTTCACCAAAGAGAGATAGAGAAAAAGTAAGAAATCACTCCCCCTCCATTCTCCTCCTGGGATTTTGGGCATGCATGCACACATACCTGGTGTGATTTTCAAGCCTCTGGGTCCAGAACTCAAACTGTGGTCAGCCATGTGGGAGTGAAGCTCCTTAACCACCATACCACCTGCTGGCCACCTGTAATATAATTTTTAATTGAATTGTTTTTATTTGTATAGTCAGATCTATGCATAAAAAAAATTACACAGGGCCTTACACACCCTAGGACTGCCTTGTCTGGTGTTCTACCTTCCCTCTAAATATCTATAAGGGTCCCTGGGCCCACGTCCTGTACTCTAGAAAGCACCACTTTCTAGGTGTTCCTAATTGCCAGTCTGGGTCCTTAGTGGAGTTGCTACTCATGTCCCAGGACACTCCCTGGAACCAAAAAGGTCTAAATCACACATGTACTTAGTCTCCTACTTAGAGATAGCATGTTTGCTAATTTATTATAATTTTTTGAGAGATTTTTGCTATTGGGTGCGTACACCCACTGTCTCTCACTGGAGAGACAAAGAGATAGAAAGTGAGAAATTACCCTTTGGGGGTGATTCTCCTCCTTTTACCTCTCAGGATTTTAGGCATGCATGCACACGCATCCAGTGTGAGTTTCAAACTGCTGGGTCCAGTACTTACTTGAACTGCAGTCAGCCACATGGGAGTCCAGCGCCTTAACTATTACACCACCTGCTGGCCCCTATTATTATTTTTTTTAATTTGCTAGTGTGTGTACTTCCCAGACAGAGAGAGAGAGAGAAAGTACTCCTCAGGAGATATGGTCACAGTGCAATCCCTTCTCCTCCAGTTTCCTCTTAGGATTTTGGAGACACATGCACACATGCCCAGTGTGTTCCTCAAGCTGCTGGGTCTGGGACTCAGACAGTGCTGTTGGCCATGTGGAATCCAACCACTTTAACCATCACACCCCAGCTGACTCTGCTACTTTATTTTTAATGCTAAGAGATACATTTAGTGACCAACAAATAAAGGCAAGTCACTGAAAATGAACAGTAGTCTGAATGCCTGGAGCAAAGGCTCTTGTTTTGAGATCTCAGCATGCCACCCTGTTGTCTGGAATCCCTAGGTAGGAAGGCCAGTGTCCCAGACAGGAAAGTCTACCTGGATAAGCAAAATGTCCACATTAACTGTCAGTCTCTGGTGAGTGCATGTGCCCTCTGGCTTGATTTTAATATATATATACATGTATATACACACACACATATTTGTATACATTTATGTGTGTGTATATATATAGATATATCAATATATAATGGTGAGGTCAGTAATAATTATATATATTACATATAATATTATGAGATATATATTCATTCAAAGACTAGAGTATGGAAAGGGGAAAACAGTAACTTCACAGTGGAGAAGTCTGGCGCTCACCACCTGAACTGAGGATAGGTTAGTATCAGTGGTGATGAGCCCCATTGAGATCATGATCCACATAATACAATGTGCTGAGAGGACACTTTACCTCTAGGACATTCTTCCCCCAAACCCTTAACCTCCAGTCTAATCATGAGATAACTCTAGAAATAGGAACCAGCAGATTGCATAATGGCTACATCGCTGGACTCCCATTAGTCGACCATGGTTTAAGTCCCAGACCCAGTGGTTTAAAACTCATGCTGGGCACATGAGCATGCATGCCCAAGATCCCGAAAAGAGACTAGAGAGGAAGGGATTGTGGTGAGGCCATCCACCGTGGGGAGGGAGGGGGGGTTCCTTGCTTTCTGTCTCTCTGCCTCTCTCTGTGTCTCTGGTGAGCGCATATACCCTATAGCAAAAATCTCTCTAAAAAAAGAAAAAAAGAGAAAACTTCAGAAACACCCAAATTCAGAGACATTTTACAAAATATTAATATCTTACCATCACTCTTAAAAACTGTCAAGGTCGGGCCAGTCGGTGGTGTGTTGATTGGGACAGCTGGATTCTGAACAGCTGACTCTATGTTTCAGGTCCTGACTTGGTGGTCTGAAACACTGAATGTGTGAGCATGCATGCCTCAGGTCCCAACAGGAGTGAGAAATGGGAAGAAGATATTTGGCATGACCACCCCCCATGAAGGGTTCTCTCTCTCTCTCCTCTCTGGTGAGCGCATGCACCTCTGATGAAAAATTAAACACACACACACACACACAAAAAGACCCAAACTGTCAAGGTCATAAAAAAGCAAGGAAAGACTGAGAAACTGTCTCAAATCAGGGAAGATTAAGGTGACGTGATGATTAAAAATAACATAGTATTCCAGATAGGATATTGGAACAGAAAACGGACATCAGTGGAAAAATTGAGTCTAAAAACAGTCTGTAAAAACAAAACAAAAAAGACAGTCTGTAGTTCAGTTAATGGTAATGTACCCATATTAAATTCTTAGCTTGACAAACATACTATGGGTATATAAGATGTTCATATTATAGGATGCTAGGTGGAGGGCATATGAATATTGTTTTCAATCTGTCCTTTCTTTTTTTTTTTTTGGAGAGGTTTTCCTACAGGGTGCGTGCGCTTGCCAGACAGAAACATAGAGACAGAAAGCGAGAAATCACCCCCCTGGGGGGATGGTCACGCCGCAATCCCTTCTCCTCCATTCTCCTCTCAGGATCTTGGGCACGCATGCACACGCACCCGGCATGAATTTTAAGCCACCAGGGCCGGGATGCAAACTGTGGTCGACGACGTGGAAGTCCAGCGACATAGCCCTTACGCTAACTGCTGGTTCCCTCAATCTGTCCTTTCTGTAAATCGAAGATTATTCCAAAATTCAAGGCTTACTTTTTAAAACCAAGTTTAGTACTTGCATAGTTCAAATCTTCTAATAAAAGTAAAATATGAGATAGGAAAAAATGAAGCAGGGGTTCTTTCTCTACTTCCTTAGTAACTTCTCCTTTGGAACCTTCAACCCTCAAGTTCCCAAAAGGAGGAAACAAACAAAACTTGGCTCTCTTCTCAGTGTGGTGCAGAAGAGTCTTCAATAAATAATAACAAGGTCAGTAATTCAACAGCGGATCAGGTCACCTGCTACTCCAAGAGCTTTCGCATGCCAGTCTGTTTAGTTTTCACTGCACCTCTCTAGAGGAGGTAACTAAGACTTGTCATCCAAGCCATGCTGTGGAGCTAAACCAGATCAGTATGACTTGGACACTTCACCCTAGGCCCTCTCCAGCTGTGTGCACTGCACACTGGCCATCTCTGAGCTCCTCTGTGCATGCTGCATGCTACATTTGCACATGGACCACTGTCCTTTTCTCAGTTAACTCTATATACCCAAGAAGTCAGGCGTCCCTGCTGAGCCTTGCAACACCTTTCGCTTTTCCCCTGTAGTATTCCTCGTGATTTTTAATAATTTTTTTCATTTGCAGATAACTTGTTTATCTTGATGAGGCTCTCAGCTAATAAATGTCTATGTTCACTGGTATGTTCCTAGTACTCAGCACAGAGGCCAGCACTCAGCAGGTGCTCAATACACTAGCAGTGACTGAAAGAATAAACTCTAGGCACACGGAGGTTGACCCCAGTAGGCAGGGCTCTGGAGAAGGACTCCTAGGACATGGAATCCTGCCTCCAAAAGTACATGTGTGTCCCAAATCCTGACAAGATGGAGATTGGAGGAGAAGGGATTATGGCATGACCGTCTCTTCATTGAGGGGTTCTCTCACATTCTTGTTCTCTAGTTTCCCCTTTCCTGTCTCTCTGTCTGGTAAGAACACATGACCTCTGGCGATTGAAAAAAAAAAAAGAAGACTTACTTTAGGGAATAAAATCATATAATCTTTAGAATTAATTACATATTGAAATGATCATTTTTAAAGTGTGGTAGATTAAATAAAATATTTTTTGAGAGGTTTTCGCTATAGGGCACGTGCGCTCGCCAGACAGAGAGAGACATAGAGACAGAAAGCAAGAAATCACCCCCCAGGGGGGATGGTCACGCCGCAATCCCTTCTCCTCCATTCTCCTCTTGGGATCTTGGGCACACACGCACACGCGCCCGGCATGAGTTTTAAGCCACCGGGTCCGGGACGCGAACTGCGGTCGACTACGTGGGAGTCCAGCGACATAGCCATTATGCTAACTGCTGGTTCCCAAATAAAATATATTGATGAAATATATTTTACCCATCTTTTTATTTCTTTAATGTGACTAGTAGGAAAATTACAAGGTAAGTGTGTGGTTAACGTTATGTTTCTACTGGAAGTGCTGTTCTATACAATAAACTCTATGAGGCCCCTCATGGAGCTGTACGCCCAGAGCTGTATGCCCAGCTTAGGGCAAGGCCCAGCAAATAGTCACTGTTTCATATGTATCTCGTGTGCGAATGAATAGAATTTATCATCTATTGGGTCATTTGAAAAGTTATGATGCATTTTTGCATAGAAAAACACTCAAAGGGACTTGTAAATGTATTGGTTATGTCACTGGACTCCCACATAGTCAACCTCAGTTTGAGTCCCATACCTGGAAGTTTAAAACTCACACTAGGGGGACCAGCAGTTAGCATAATGGCTATGTCGCTGGACTCCCACATAGTCAACCGTGGTTCGCATCCCGGACCCGGTGGCTTAAAACTCACTCCAGGTGCGTGTGCATGTGTGACCAAGATCCCAAGAGGAGAATGGAGAAGGAATTGTGGCATGCCTATCCCCCCTGGGGGGTTATTTCTTATTTTCTGTCTCTCTGTCTCTGGCAACCACATGTGCCCTAGAGCAAAAATTTCTCTCAAAAAAAAAAAAAAGAAAAGAAAAAAGAAAAACATGTCACAACTTTTCTGATGACCCAATCATATTTGTATGTGATCCTCTTGAGGACTGAAATTTTCTTTTTTTTTTTAAGAGAGATTTTTTGCTATAGGGCACACGTGCTCACTAGAGAGACAGAGAGACAGAAAGTCTCCTGGGGGGATGGCCATGCAGCAATCCCTTCTCCTCCATTCTCCTCTCAGGATTTTGGGCACCCAACCACACACACTTGGCGTGAGTTTTCAGCTGCCAGATCTGGGACTTGATCCACGTTTGACTACATGAGAGTCCAGTGACATAACCATTACACCCTGGTCCCAAGGGCAAAAACTTTCTTGATCATCACTGTATCCCTATTCCTATCACAGTGCTTAATAAATATTTTTAATTAATTAATTAATTTCCTGAGAAGGTGGGAAGAGAGAGGCATGGCGACAAGGTCTTCATGCTACAATCTTCCCCCACATCCTGCAGCCAGCCAGAATCGCAGCATGTTCAAGGAGGCCCAGGACATGAATCTGGAGCCTTCCTTCCAGCATCACACAGCAGTGCCCCTGCACACACACTGCCTGTGCCACTGGCTGGTCCTAATAAATACTTTTTAGATGGACAAGCAAACCTTCATTCTGTTCAGTTCTCCATTCTCCTGGCTGGATTCCACTCTGCCATCTCCCGCAGGTGCTTCACCAGGGCCTCCAGGTATCCGGCTACAACTTCCTGGTAGAACCATCACCCTTCTTGACACTAATCTTGGTTCTCTGGCCACCTCAGTAATGCCCTCCTCAGGTTTCCTCGAGCTCTGGAGACCTGAGATGACTCCTGCTTCAGACACAACCACAGGTGGAGGGAAATGTGGCATTTTCGTATTGGCTATGGCGTTCCTGTTGTCCCTGTACATGTCAACCTCACAAGTGCAGTCCTCAAGACCATTGATTTAGGTGGGGACTATTTCAGGAAGACTGGATAACAGGCAAAATTTTGAAGCAGATGGAAAGAATATTTGAGTATCCTAATTTCTCATTTCCCAGTACAAACAAGCATCTGACAGCTTGGTATACTCATGCTATTTATGAAATCAGCCTGTAACATTTGTCACCACTTAATACAGCAGAAAACGGAAAAGCAGCTGAACCACTCATTAGGTGTGAGACAGGCCCCTTCATTCCCCCGAGCCTTGGTTTCCTCATTTGTAAAATGGAGGATGAGTAAACCTACCTCAGTGGGTTGTGGTGAAGACTGAATGAGGTAGCCATATATATAGACTTAGTGCAGAGCATGGCATTTAACCAAAGTCCACTCAATGGTAGTGATGATTCACATCAGCCCAACTAGGACGTCTGCAAGAACAAGACAGTGTTCCTGGTGTTCCCTTAGAATGAGCCTGTCATAATGACATTTTCTATTTGTTCTTCATTTTAAATATCAACAAGCCATATATGCTCATCAAATAAAAATAACTGACAGGTACTGAGCACTCAGCATGAGGCAGGAACTGTTATGCCGTTAACATGTATCATCTTATTTAGTCCTTGCTGATTAGAATAGGTGCTGTTCTGGTCACATTACCAAGCCAGAAACTGAGGGTCAGAGAGGCAAAAAAAAAAAAAAAAAAAAATGTGCTCCAGGTCCACAGAGATTTTTTTTTTTTTTTTTTTTTTTAAGAATTTAAAGACAGACAGAGAGAGAGAGAAAGTGAGAAAGCAAACCACCAGGTCTGGGACTCAAACCGTTGTCAGCCATGTGGAGTCCAGTGCCTTAACCACCATGCCACCTGCTGGCCCAATTTTTTTTTGGGGGGGAGAGGTGTTTACCTTAGGGCACATGGGCTCAACTGGGAAAGCGAGACAGTGAGAGGGAAAGTGAGAAATCAGCCACCCGGGGGATGGCCACACCACAATCTCTTCTCCTGGGATCTTGGGCACCACACATACACAATACCCGGCATGATTTTCAAGCCACTAGGTCTGGGACTTGTATCATGGTCAGCCATGTGGGAATCCAGTGACATAACTGCTATGCCATCTACTGGTCCCTCGACAGGCTCTTAATGATTTCACTGGGCTGTCTCTGAGTGCAGACCGAGTCAAGCACCCAGGTGGCATGGCAGTGGTAGCCGAGGAGGACAGAGCTTCTTGTGAGCTATTTCTGCGCACAGTGTCAAATCTGCGACTGGCTTCCTTCCCCATCCCGGAACACTGACCAGTCATCCAGGCACTTGCTGGCATGACTTTGCCTGTACTAGCTGACAGATTTTGCTCCCTTCAGTAATGGGCACAGTGGTAGTAGATGTAAGGTCTCTTATTTAAAATTTTTAAAGTAAAAGAAAAGATAGGATTATTGGTTACATGATCAAATCCCTTTTTTTTTTTTTTTTTTGGTGCTATAGGGTCAGAGAGATAGAAAGTGACAAATTGCCTCCCACAGGGAATGACCATGCCACAATCCCTTCTCCTCCATTTTAATCTTGGGATCTTGGGCATGCATGCACACATGCCTGGTGTGAGTTTCAAGCTCCAGGGTCCAGGACTCGAACCACAGTTGACCATGTAGAAGTCCAATGCTTTAACCACTATGCTACCTGCTGGCCCCACTTGACCACATCTTAACAAAAATTCAGGGAGAACTGAACCCCTGGCTTTGTGGCCAGTCTTAAGTATAGCTCACAGCTAGGAGTTGTGGAGCACAAATGTGGTTTGTAAATTAAAGTATTATTCTTCACTTGTCTGTAACAGAAGTGCAATGGTCTGCACCTCTGAGCGCTGCTATTAAGACTCTATAACTGGAGACCAGCAGTTGGCACAATGGCTATGTCACTGGACTCCCATGTAGCTGACCGCAGTTCGAGTCCCAGACCTGGTGGCTTAAACTCACAGAGCATGTGTGTGTGCGGATCAGAGAGGAGAATGGAGGAAAAGGGACTGTGGCGTGGCCATCCCCCCGAGGGGTAATTTCTGGCTTTCTGTGTTCCTGGTGAACATACATGCCTTATAGCAAAAAAACTCTCCAAAAAAAAAAAAAAAAAAAAAGACTCGATTACTGTCTCTTTCTGTTTGTTCTTATAACCAGTTACTCAGACTCTCAATGCATGCAGAACTCCCCAAGAAGAAAATCTGCTAGGCTTGGTTAGCATTAGGTTTAGCAGGGCTGCAGCCATTTTGAAATTAAGGCCGCTAATGAGAACAACTCATTTTGAAATTAAGGCCGCTAATGAGAACAACCCAACCACATGCTGAGTCATTAGGAGCTCTGTTTGAGGAATGGTCAGATGAGAAACGAAGAATAATTACTCAAGAGAAAATTATTGTCTCTGATGGGTTGAACTAGACCAAAGCCAGGGTTAGGCCTACCTATGGCTGCCCTGACTACACTTCCTTAGT
The DNA here is from genome assembly GCF_000334495.1 of Tupaia belangeri chinensis. NCBI lineage: Eukaryota > Metazoa > Chordata > Mammalia > Scandentia > Tupaiidae > Tupaia > Tupaia belangeri. Next base: position 5,997,231 of record NW_006159579.1, on the reverse strand, counting down.
CCACTGAGCTGTGGTTGAGGGTCAGGGGTACAGAGCTAACAGGTGTAGAGTCTGCCCCCTGGACATGCATAGCTGGTGCTGCCTAGGCGATCCTAGCTTGATTCGGCTGCCACCCTCACCACGATCTGGCAGATGTTCATTATAAGAAGCCACAGTGGCCTCTGACCCCTTGTCTCCCCAGTTTATTGGGCCTGGTCCCTGCTGTGATGGTGGCTGCACAGGCTGCAGTGGCTGCCCAGGGTTGAGAGCTCCTCACATGACTCAGGTCCTCCCTCCTGGGTGAGGCCTTCCTGCCTCTTATTTAAAATGCCACACTCCCCGCTGCTTGTCCCAAATGCCCATGTTGCTCCCCCGCTTTGATTTTTTTCCTTAGCACTCCTCAAGCATACTGCGTATTGTAGCGCTTTATCTCATTTATGATGTATCCCTGTCCCGTGTAAGCGCTAGGAAAGCCGGACTACTGTCTTGCCTGCTTTGTTTACCAGTTCCTAGAACTGGGCTCACGTATCATGGATATTTGTGTGAATGAAAGGAGGGGCAACGAATCCGGTCTGGGTGGAGGCTTAGCCAGCGAAGGTTTCCTGAAGGAAATGACACAAGCTGATCGCTGTCTGAAGTGGAGGATGCATTCCAGGCACATAGGCCAGGAAAAGGAGACCATGTTTTAGAAAACAGGAACCTTAAATAACAGTGTGGCTGTGGTGTGGGGTGCTTGTGGAGCATGCTGTGTGAGATAAGGGGGGCGGGCAGTCCACCCAGTGAGGAGGGCCTCACACATCTTCTCTGGAAAACGGGAAGTCTATGCTGACAGCTGAGGGTCGGATGGAGCACGGGGTGGCAGAGGGCAGCAAAAGAAGACCTGAGGGGCAGGGCCCATGATGAACATCAGTTACAATTTGAAAGCAAGCATGTCAACAATGAGAAGAGCAGCAGCTTATTGAGCATTTCAACACATTAGTTCACTGACCTCATATCCGATCGGTACACTAGGATACATGGACATAGGGCATGAGTGACCCCTCCATAAATGCACCGGTGGCTTATGAGGAAGGAAATATTGGAGACTGGGAGTCAAGCCATGCTAAGTAATTATGCCTCTAGTCTTGAGGCTCTGCTCCCCCATTTTACAGGACTCCCACCTCTTCCCCTCTCTCCCAGAACTCCATCACTGTCCCCTCTTATAGGACAGAGACTAAACAGCATCAGGGACTTTCAGACTGCCGGATTAAGGCAGTGGGTCAAGAAAATGAGAAACACCAAGTGGAGGGAGTGGAGACACTGCTCCCAGCAGTTACAGGAATCTGCTTAGCAATAAGAGGACATCGGCCTATTAAGAAAAGAGGTCTACCAGAGTCAAGGCACCAGAAAAACTTCACGAAAAATAGTGAGCTCAGAAAAGGGGAGAACTTGGGACCAGTAGTTAGTGTAATGGCTATGTCGCTGGACTCCCATGTAGTCGACTGCAGTTCGAGTCCTGGACAGGGTGGCTTAAAACTCACGCCAGGTGCGTGTGCGTGCGTGCCCAAGATCCCGAGAGGAGAATGGAGGAGAAGGGATTGCGGTGTGGCCATCCCCCCTGGGGGGGTGATTTCTCACTTTCTGTCTCTCTGTCTCTCTCTGTCTGTCTGGTGAGCACACACGCCCTATAGCAAAAACCTCTCAAAAAAAAAAAAAAAAAAAAAAGAATGGTTTATTTCTGTAGCCCATTACAGGGTGACAGCCAGCAAGCACCATCAAAAAGCTTATGTTCTTGGGACCAGGAGATGGTGTAGTGGTTATGTCGCTGGACTCCCACATGGTTTACAGTAGTTCAAGTCTTAGACCCAGAGGTTTGAAACTCATGGGGCCGGCAAGTGGCATGGTGGTTGGAGGCGCTGGACTCCCACATGGCCAACCATGGTTCAAGTCTCGGACCTGGTGGCTTGCTTTCTCACTTCCTCTCTCTCTGTCTCTCTCTGATCAAACTGGAAAATAATAATGATAATAATAATAAATAAAGTTAATAATAATAAATAAAGTTAAATAAAATTTTAAAAAGGCATAATGTTTAAAAAAAAAAAAGAGAAATCCATGCCAGGCACATGTGTGCATGCATACCCAAAATCCCAAGAGGAGAATGTAAAAGGGACTGCAGTGTGGCCATCCCCCTTGGGAGGCATTTTCTCGCTTTGTCTCTCCAGCGAGTGCATGCAACCTACAGTAAAAATCTCCAAGAAAAAAAAAAGCTTATGTTCTCAGTATAAATGTAAGACAAAGAATGCATAAATAATTCCTCAGTACAACCCATCAATCATTTTCTCTTAATTATTCCTGGTTTCTCATCTGACCATTCCTCAGATCTCCTAATGACTCAGCATGTGGTTGAGTTGTTCTCATTAGAGGCCTTAATTTCAAAATGGCTGTAGCCCTGCTACTTTACACTGGCCTGCTCTAGAAGGATCCCCAAGAAAGTAAATGGTCAGATGGCCTCTGGGAAGAAGCTGAGGGACAAGGCAAAAAAAAAAAAAAGAAGCCAGAACTAGCTGACAAGAGTGTATCTGAGTGTATCTGCTGACAGCAGCTATCAAGGTGCTGGACTCATGAAGGCCTGACAACCTGTTTTCACCTTGTCAAGGTGACTTCAATGTCAACTAGGGGACTGGACCAATCAACTACCCCCTTTCTACCAAGGCCTAAACCTGAAAAATGAGGACAGAGTAAAAGGTACCCATAGGAACAATGAGCACGATTGTGCAACCAAATCTACCTCATGTTCACAGGAACCCCAATACCTGGTGTTTGTCCTCTGGACCCCTAGAGTTCTCCAAGCTCTTTGTACACTCCATTCTCACCTCTGCCCAAAGCCATGTCCCCAAGGTGCCTGGTGTATTCAGCAGCTAGGCTCATGGCTCTCCTGCTTTCCTTCAGGCCTTCAGCCCCTGCTCCCATCTTGGCCCATCCTTATCTTCATTCTCTTCCAAAGTCTTGGCCCGTGTTCCCCTTCTCTCCGATGCCTGAGCCCCCAGATGCACTTGGGACTGTTCAGGTCCCAGTCCAAATCTTACATCACATCTCACACTCCCTAGGTCACGCCTTAGGAAAGTGCCAGGAAAAGGTCTCGGTGAGTGAAAGCTGAAATATCTCTGCCCTTGTGACCCACTTTCTCTATACCCGGTACATGGAGGTGTTGATTAAAAAAAACAAAAACAAACAAAAGAAAAAGAACAAGTAGAAGCATATTTCGAGATTTATTGAGGTGGGTAAAAGGACAATGGTGTACAGTGTAGAAAGCTTTAATTAGAACTCTTGGTTCTGAAAAGTTATACAAGCAATGAACAAGAGGGTCTGGAGCTGGCCACTGGATGACCTGGCCTAGACCAAGTCTTCCTGGTCCATGGTCCTGTGGCCCTCCTGGGGTAGGGCAGAACCAACTGAAGGGTCTCCAATGCTGGACCCCAAGTCACTAGAGTCACAAGGCTTCGCTCACGCAGACTGAAGTCGTTCCCAGCTGGTCTGAGGCAACAGGGGAAAGGAGGTCTGGCCATGCATCACGTGGCAACATCACTCCTCACTCTTTGCTAAGCCAGTCCGTGGTTGGTCCCCAATAACCTATGAGAGAAAGTCACATGAGGCAAAGGCTTGGGGTTCCCATCTCAAAACCCAGGCTGACTTAGCCTCTTGGTGTAAACTCACCGCGAGGAAGCCTCTAGAGGTGCTGAGACCACAGGTCACCATCCTGAGAGGGTCAGTGCCTCCATCCCCTTGGGACTTCCACTGGCAATCTCCAGGCCCATGGCAGCATCTCTAGGATGAGGAGATCAAGGGCAGGAGGTTACTGCAGATGTTTGGTCCTAGTATCATCTTGTCCTTCTTCAAGCTGGCATCAGTGAGAATGCCCCAACTGATCAGGTATGAGCTGCCAGTTTTCTTCCATACTAAATTCGTCTCAAAAAGGAATCTCAACACTTTTAGAGAACAGCTGTTAGAAGTCTAGAACAGCCCCTTGTAGGGCAACCCAGCAGATGAATATTGGCAGAGACCTCCCAGCCTCACTCTCAGACCTCCTCCCCTCAAGTACCACCGCACCCTGGCGGAGTGAAGGATCCCTCAAGAACTATCCCTTTCAGCTGTTCTTATGGGCCTGCACCTGTCTCCCTTGCTTGCCTCAGCCTCAAAGTCATCCTCATGTTGCACCCCTTCCCTGGAATACCTTCCTGTTGCCCACTATATCCTGCTTCTCAAAGGCTGACCCAGGCCTACCACTTCGGAAAGGCACTTCCCTGAAAATCTGATGGCAATGCCTGGATACCACCCCACGTCACACTTACTCATTATATATAATCCACCCTTGCTCCTTGAGCCCCCTCTAAAGTATCTAACACTCGACACAACCACAGCCTGGTCTCTGACAGCAGGTGGCCATGTCAATGCATGCCCCACCACTCTTACAGAGCAGCTGGCAATGCCCTGAGAGTGGAAGGTGCTGGCAGGAAAGAAACAGCAGTGTGTGAAAGCGCCAGCATTTGAAAGGGACAGGCGTGAACCCTCCAAACACGGGAAACGGCTTTCAGCAATTCTTCTCCCTGCATTGTCGACGACCAGAGCACAGGCAGCCCATGATCACTTTTGAATGCAGGTACAGGGGCAGAGAGGTTCAAGAAGAGAGGCAGGTGCCAGAGGCCTACGGAATAGGCTGAGCCTGAGAAAACCCAGCCAAGCACAGGACCCCAGCAGTGGCCCTTCTTCCCTGTAAAAGTACACAGAAACTCCCTGCCAGTGGAAACAAGAGAAGTCACTTTGGACAAACACACTGGGAAATATTAGGGGTGGTGATGACAGAGATCATGTGGTCTCAGTACAATAAAAGACACCTTGATTTTAACTTTCTCAAAGGAAGAAAATTAGGCTCTGAATCAGTCACTGACTGGGATAGTGGCAGATGGAGTTCAAAGCCAAGGACCACAGGGACCAGCAAGTGGCACAGTGGTTGTATGTTGGACTCTGACTGCGGTTTGAGTCCCGGACCCAGTGGCTTGAAACTCATGCTGGGAGGGTGTACATGCATGTCCAAAATCCCAAGAGAACAGAGGAGAAGGGACTGTGGCATGGCCACTCCCCCCCCAGGGGGTGATTTCTCACTTTCTCTCTCTGTCTCTGTGTCTCTGGTGAGCAAATACATGCTATAGCAAAAATCTCTCTTTAAAAATAAAAAAAGCCAGGGACCAGTGTCTCTGTCATTACAATATCTACTGCTGATGGCAAGGGAGGAGGGCAGATACCCCAGAGACCACTCATTACCCCAATGGAACCCTGGGGGCTCCTCCCCTGTGGCAGCTGATGTCAGCACAGGAAGGGCCAAATGTGATCTAGTCTGACTATGGGGGCCTATGGATTTGGGGACCCATGGGACCACCTTCATCTCACCTCTCAACTCCTACGTCATCACCCAAAGCTGCTGGGAATGTGACAGGACTGTATAGGATATAAAGGATGGACCTGAGATCTTACCTCAAAGACTGGGGTCTAAACTACTCCTGACATGACAACTCCCATGGCACCTGTGCACACAGTGAGCTCACCTGCAACAGATAGAAGTCAGGAAGGAGCACCGGCTTATCCCTGCTCAGGGCAGGGCATGGCAGGCACTGGGAAGGGACAGCAGACACCAAACAGCATGCCAACACTGCTGACTGCTGTTCTCTAAGCAAACACTATTTCCTAACAAAAAAGAAAGTAGTTAACTTGAACGAGGGAGACACTCATGGTCTGTGCCAGGACGGCCAACACTAAGAGCACGTGGCCAGCAACAGGCTGAAATGGACGTCAAAGTCAGGTTTGGGGAGTGCCATGGTTGACTGGCAGTGGCCCTGCTGATCATTCAGGGAAACCTAAGGGACACACACAGCCTGTATCCCAACAGCAGGGCAGGAAGTGAAAGCCCACTATGACAATAACACACACACGGCAGCCCCCAATGCCCTGGAGGCCCAAAGTGCACGCAGAGCTGAGAAGCAGGTGTGAGAAAGCGCTCAGAACTGAAAGGCAAATACATGGACCTTCCTAACATGGGGCAACCCTTTCCCATTTCCTCTGCCTGCACTACCAATGACCAGGACACCGGCAGCCCATGATCACTTACGAATGCAAGGACAGAAAAGGATGGAGGCTGGCTGAAAGGAGGTGAGTCAGCCTGGCCTCCTGCTAGCAGAGACCAGGCTGTGTCTGTGTCAGGTGTCAGACACTGTAGGGGATATAGGAGCCAGGATGGACTATGTATAGAGAATAAGGAGGACAATGGCAGAAGCTTGGAGCAGTCAGCCCAACTGAGCACAAGGACTGGGCAACTGCTTCTAATCCCATGAAAATTCCTTTAATGTGCCCCAACCAGGAGAAGCAAAGGGAAGGCACCTCTAGAAGGAAACTGATAGAGTTCTTAGGTTGTAGAAAACCTGACTGAGAAAAATAGTCTGTATTCCTGCTTTTCCAGAAGATGAAACTGAGGATAAGAGAAGGTCTCAAAGCTAGGAGGTGACAATGAAGTATTAAAGACCTGGGTACAAGTGGATTTGGTGCCAAAACCTTTCATTCTGCTGCCAACATGCCAGTGTAAAAAAGACATCCCAGAGACCAGTAGAGGGTGTAATGGTGACATCACTGGACTCCCATGTAGTCAACTGTGGTTCAAATCCCAGACCAGGTGGCTTAAAAACTCACACCAGGTATGTGTGTGTGTGTGCCCAAACTCCTGAGAGGAGAATGGAGGAGAAGGGATTGTGGTGTGGCCATCCCCTCAGTTGGGTGATTTCTCACTTTCTGTCTCTCTGGCGAGCGCATGTACCCTATAGCCTGAGAGGAGAATGGAGGAGAAGGGATTGTGGTGTGGCCATCCCCTCAGTTGGGTGATTTCTCACTTTCTGTCTCTCTGGCGAGCGCATGTACCCTATAGCAAAAATCTCTCTTTCCAAAAAATAAATAAATAAATAAATAAATAAATAAATAAATTTAAAAAAAGAAGAAAGAAAGGAATCATTGAAGACTCTCAGAAACTGCAAACTAGCACATTGAGAGTTCTCAAAGGCCCCAGTGGGGCCAAGATGAAGCCACCATCATCTCACCTGTATCGCCTTCCCAGACTACACCATGCACAGGGAACCTGCATGCAGCCTTGTGGGACTCAGTCACAGACCTCCAGAGGATCACCTCACTTTGGGGACACGATGTCCAGCTGCTCCCTGGCAGGATGGAGACCATCACATGTATTCCCACTGCACTAACCCACTCCTTGGCAGTACACCACAAACCCTTCTAAGCCACCTAGACATTACCTGGTCACATTGACCTGGTGAGCACATTGAAGAGTGTCTGGCATAGTAGCGAGCTGCTTCACGGGGTGGGCTGCTCTTACTAACCATGAGCCAAACCATTTTCAGCCAATGGGGAGAGACGCTAACAACTCCACAGAGGACGACAGATCATCTACGGCAGAGAGAACCTTTTGTATCGTCTTTTATGCAAACTCTGATGAAACCACAGAGGTTTCAGGACTGTATTCTGAATGAGACATGGAACCCAGGGCAGGTTTGGGAGTGTGCAGCACCTGACAGGGAGTCTGGCAGGGATGGGGAAGGTCTACTTTCATTCCTTCTCTGATTCCTGCCACCTTAACTGCAAGTCATGGAGAGACACCTCCCTTTGTAGGTCCTCTTGCCAGGGGACCTCACATGACTACACAGTGCCCAAGAGGCAAGAACAATCCTGGAAGGAGGCCATATAATTGAACGTTCTCGCCTACCTCTGGCTGGCTGGCTCGCTCAGTCTTTCCCTGATCCTGCACAATGCAATGAGTCATGCCACCTTCCACAGAGTCTCTCTTTAAGGGGTCTCTCCTTTGCTCCTGCTCTTATTTGTTCCACAGCTGCTAACACTGAACACCTGCAGGCACTGAGACGTGGAAGACATGAGACTCAGTTGCTGAGCTCAGATCAGAGGAAAGAGAAGCAAAAAGACAAGAAAAGCAACCATTTCCACAAAATGCAGATAGTGCTCTCATCTCATGTCAACCCACCTCTCAGAACTCCATCATACCTGGGGGCCCTGATAATGAAGGATCTGGAAAATGGAAGAGAAGGAAGCCATTGGCAAGAAATAATCCACAAGTGGCTCCAAACCCAACTCCAAGCTCCTTGAGACACAGCCCATGCTTCACTCCCCTGTTAAAGCCCCACAGAAACCAGCAGAGTCACGCACAGGGGCCACTCAAAAGTCAGACACCAAGTACCAAGAGACATCTAAAGAGAGGCAGGAGGAAGGAGATGTGAGGGTACCTCCCTAACGTGGGAAACACTCAGCAAGTCCTCTCCCTGCACTACCAAAAAACAGGGTGTGAGCAGCCCAGGATCACTCTCAAAGGCAAAAAGAAAAAGGCAGAAGTGAGCCAGGGAGAGATGCCAATGTGATAGGATAGGTTAAGTGACAAGCCTGCCAGGACCCTGAAAGTTACCGCCACTTAATATAAAGATTTCACCTGCCACCATCAGGCCATCCACAGAAAGCCCAAGTAATGGTAAAAACACCTAAACTGTCCATTCGTCCTCCAAAATACTGAGGCTCTGCCATGGGTTCAAAAACAAGAAAAACAGTCAACATTTCCATCCTCATGGAGCTTTTGAAGTTTTTCTACTTTATACAAAGTAGAACTCCAGAGAATAAAGTCATTTACCCAGGATCTGACCTGGGGTCTTTCTGGCCCCCAACCCAGCCTTCCTACACCCGGCTTCTGTGTACACAAGGATTTGTCAGACTGTTTAGAACCCATGTGAGTTTCCCAACCAGCTCCCCTCTGCTGGGCTGCAGGAAGGCATTCATCCCCAAAGGCACCCGTGTTCAAGGTGCTCCCAAGCAGCACTTACCACGCGCCATCCTCAACCTCCGGACAGTGAACACCCATCAAGGAGTGAGGACGAGGGTCCAGCAGGGGAGAAGGAGACATCGGCTTGGGCAGTTTCCATCTGTCTCCGGGGAAGCCGCGGGGGCAGCAGGGGCTAACCAGGGAAACAGCACGGAGAAGAGGCTTTAGTGCCCAGCGCAGGGCAGCAGTGCAGTACTCTCTGGGACCCAAGAAGCATCCTCAGCTAAACCTCAGCCAGGTGGTTTGCAGGTGTGTTACACCTGCACTTAAAGGTTACCGATGAAAAAGAGCTACCGGATCTAAGGACGTGCCCGAGGCCGACACATTAGACAACTGACAACGGCTCTGAGAGCTCTAGATGCCAGGGAAGGGGCTGTGAAAGTCACGAGGGTTAGGGCCCCACGCTGGCCCGGGGACAGCTTGGCCAGGCCCCTGCGTTGGTCCGGATCCGGGGCCGAGCCTTCCCCGCAAGACGCCCGCTCAGGGCCGCTCAGGGCCGCTCGGCGCAGCTCCTCTCCCCCTCCAGGACACGCGGCGCTGCGGGGGCGCAGGCTGGGGGAGACAGAGCACCGCACCAAACCCTAACGAGGAAGGAAGCTGACAACTCCACAGAGCACAGATCATCGACGGCAGACAGAACTCAACCACCCTGCCCGCTGCCCACCTCCCGGCCTCGGTTTCTGATCCGGTAACAGCGGCCCTGGAGGCTGCCGGGGGTCCTCAGTGACTCCCTCCGGGCCAGGGCTGACGGGGACTGGGCCACTGGTTACAAGGAGCGAAGGTGTCTAACCACCTAGAACCAAGTCTCGCTCTCTCGAAGTTCTCACCGTTCGCTCAGCGTCAGCGGAAATGCGGCAGCGAGCGTAAACTGCAGCCTAGAGCGGCGCTTCCGGCGCGCCGAATCTGCGCGCTCCGCTCTGCAGCGCCCCCGGATGGAGCGGAGCTGAAATTCGGATACCGCCGGCACCCTACTTGATCCCTAGCGGCCACTGTCCCTTTATCCCAAGCATCCGTCCATCGGCCAGTCATCCTGCCACTCACCTATCCATGCATCCACTTATCCAGAAAATATTTATGGAACATCAGTTTCTTCATCCATCCAATCCTTATCTTTCCTTCCATAGGGCTATTTTCCCATCCATACAAGTATGTGTCCATCCATCCGTACCCATTCATTTACCCATGCACCTACCATCTCTCCAGTCATCTTCTTACCAGTCTATTTATCTTTCCTTTCATCCATCCATGAAACCTGTGATCAACCACCTTACATCAGGGATTGGACTATGACTTTGTGTTGGAATTATAACAAAGAAGACAGATGTGGTCCTCTACCTTATGTTTTCACATTCTAGTGGGAATAATATACAAGTGAGCCAGAAAATGCAATAATTTAGCTATGGTTAGTGCTACAGAGGGAAGGGGCAGGTTGGTACATGAGCAACAACAGTGGGAATCTATTTAGCAAGGCTAGACAGCAAGGGCCTCTCTGAGGGAACATTTCATCTAAAACCTGATGGGAAAGAAGGGATCAAGGGCCAGCTGGTGGTGTGGTGGTTAAGGCGACTGGATCCCACATGGCCAGCTGCCATGGTTTGAGTCCTGGTCTCAGTGGCTTGAAAACCACACTGGGCGTGTGTGCATGTGTGCCCAAAATCCTGAGAGGAGAGCAGAGCAGAAGGGATTACGATGTGGTCATTCCCTCGGGGAAGTGATTTACTGCCCCTGTCTCTCTCCAGTGAGTGTACACACCCTATAGCAAAAATCTAACAAAAAAGGGAAAAAAAATTTTTTTGGAGAGGTTTTTGCTATAGGGCACGTGCGCTCACCAGACAGACAGAGAGAGACAGAGAGACAGAAAGCAAGAAATCACTCCCAGGGGGATGGCCATGCCCCAATCCCTTCTCCTCCATTCTCCTCTCGGGATCTTGGGCACGCATGCACACGCGCCTGGCGTGAGTTTAAGCCACCGGGTCTGGGACTCAAACCGTGGTCGACTACGTGGGAGTCCAGTGACATCGCCATTATGCTAACTGCTGGTCCCAAAAGGAAAAAATTTAATGCCAGTTGTGTGTGTTTATGTGCCCAAGATCCTGAGAGGAGAATAGGAGAATGGAGGAGAAGGGATTGGGGCATGGCTATCCCTCCTGGAAGGTGATCTCTCTCTCTCTCTCTCTCTCTCTCCCTATCTGGTCAAATTGAAATATATGAATAAATAAATAAAGTTAAATAAAATAATTATTTTTAAAAAATGAGACAATGGGAAGATGTAAAGTTAATAGTCTCTTCCCAGGCCCTTGAAGGCTGTGTTTGAACCTTGCTTTTTGATATATGACAGGTGTTGGGTGTGTAGTGACTAACTGTACTAACAATGACACAGGCAGACAAAGGAAAGAACAGGCAAAGAAAGGAAGAGGAATCCCTGGTTGGGATGGTGATGATCACAGCTTGTAGTGTCAGGGGAAAGACATACTATCCTGGCCAACACGCTGGCCTGCAGTGGGGAAGAGTCCTCTTTTTTTGCTTCCCTTGGAAGTGTGCTCACCCTAGCAACACAATCCATCTGAGCCTGCCTTGAGTCCTGTCACAGGAAGCTACTTGGCATAAGTTGGGGCCATCCAGGAAAAGATGTCTCCCTCCAGCCTTTGACTGAGACAGTAAAAACCAGAGTGGCAAAGATGCAGGCAGAGCAGGGGATAACCAAGGGGTCTGTGAGCACAGTCCTTACACACAGGTGGTGACCCCAGGCCCTCCTGCCAGGATCCCCCACGGGCCCATGCTAGTTGGCATACTCCCTGCCTTCACTGTCCTTTACCACCTGTCACTGAGCAACCACATAGTGACCATCGTTGGTCACCCTGCCCTACACCATTCACTGTTCCCCGCTTTAGTTTATTACCTTTATTTTTTATTTTTTAAGATTTATTTATTTATCTATTATTTTAATTCTCCAAAGAAAGAGAGAGAGAGAGATAGAGACAGAAAAGGAGGGCCAGTAAGAAAGCAAGCTCCCAGGTTCAAGACTTGAACTGCAGTCAGCCATGTGGGATCCAGTGACTTAACCACCATGCCACTTGCTGGCCCAATTACATGAGAAAACACTGTGTCTGTTCAGGTCATCGAGTGCTTATTACCTGGCAAGTTTAGTGCCAGCTGCTTTCCCTGTGCCTACCAAGACCTGCTGTGATCTGGGGTATGTCAGCTGTGTATCAAGTCTCCTTCTCTGTTGGTGAGGAGTCCCGTGTGCAGAGGGTCCATGGGAGTTGCCACCGTCATGTCAGGAGGATGTGGCTCCTGGTTTCCTTGAGTAAAATTTGCGTTCCATTCTCTAGAGCACTGGTACCTTGCGTAAAGTTGTGTGCGTGGTCCCTGGAGATTTGGGCCTTATGAAGGTGCAGACTCCTGGGTCCCAGGTTTCCCGTGCTGAACCACTCTCTGCATCTGTCTGTCCCCTCCTCAGGTACCTTCACATGGCTGCTGCAGAGAAGCTGTCCCCAGAATCCATGTGGGTAGAGAAAGCTCCCCCCTCCAGGGTAGGAAGCTTTGGCAGTGGCCTTTCAGGTGGCTTTTGGCATTAGAGACGCCTGGGTTCCAATTTCCCTCTGCCACTGTCTAGCTCTGTGGCCTCTTCTGGTGGTTTTCACACACTCGGTTTCTCTTTTGCCAACACTTCCAGGCGTGTGGGGGTATCCTAGGCTGTTGTTTTCCTGCTCGCTGCACCCCTGGTGATTTTTTAAAAAGAGTAAAGAACTGACATAGTCGGCTAGCACAGTGGGAGAAAACCCAAAGATTTGGGCAAAAAAAGTCACAATTTCCTTTCCTTCTTTATGCCTTGTTTACTCTCTCCCTCCCTCCCTTCTTTTCTTTCCTTTTTTAAATTACCAGAGAGTGTGTGTGTTTGCCAGAGAGAGACAGAGAGAGAGCGAGAGAAAGCACCTCCCCATTGGGGTGTGGTCATGCTGCAGTTCTTTCTCCTGCATTCCCTCATCCTCCTGGGATAATTTTCAAGCTGCCAGGGCCAGAATTTGAACCTTATTTGGTCATGTGAGTTCTGACTCCCTTAGCCACTAGGTTGCTGGGACAGCCAATGAACATGACAATTTTTTTTTTTGAGAGGTTTTCGCTATAGGACGCGTGCGCTCGCCAGACAGACTGAGAGAGACAGAGAGACAGAAAGCGAGAAATCACCCCCCAGGGGAGATGGTCACGCCGCAATCCCTTCTCCTCCATTTTCCTCTCGGGATCTTGGGCACGCACGCACACGCGGCCGGCGTGAGTTTTAAGCCACCGGGTCCAGGATGCGAACCGCGGTCGACTACGTGGGAGTCCAGCGACATAGCCATTATGCTAACTGCTGGTTCCCGAATGTGACAATTTTCAAGCCAGGAAAGTTTAAGTAATTAGCCAGAAATATCTGTTACATAGCAAAGCAGGTCTAAAATTGTTCACAGAAGATCAAATTCATCAGCAAAGACCATCAGATTCATGAGTCAAGCAGGTTGTTTTCTAGGATTGTCCACCACGGATGAAAGAAAAGCCCCATGTTATTGGCTGAGGGTCCTAGTCTTTAGTGACGACTCCCCAGGGCCCAGCCATGCTGACTTTCTAAAGGGAGACAGTCACTTCTGCTCTTGCCTGTCCCCATAGCAGAGAAATAGCCATTCATACTTTTTCTGAGTCCCACACTGATTCCTTCTCCAGAGTCGGTGGCCTTCTGCTCAGGGCAAAAATGAGCTAGAATAGTCTGTGTGGGGCAGGGGACTCAGCATGGGGCACTAAGGAGAAGGAGATGAATGGGGAGGCTCTCTGTGTCATCTCAGTCTGCCCGAGCACCCGTGTTTGGCTACTGGAGGCCCCAAACAGGATATGAATAGGACTGAGTGCAGCCCAGGAAGAGCTGAGAGGCCCTGGAGGGTGGGACGGGCTAAGGTTTCTGCTGGACCTCTTTCCTGCCCACAGGAGCCTGAGCTACTGCTGCCGATAGATGCAGTAACACAGGAGCAATAAGAAGCAGAGGAGGAGGATGGACAGGTAGAGTAGAATATCTAGCGTGGACATCGTTCTTGGAGGAGGATGGGGTCTGGAGCCCCCGCAGGCTTCACGTGGTCAGTTCTGACTTCCTGCCTAGATCCTGGGCACCACCCACTTGGAACAATCTGTCCAGCCCGCCCCAACTCCCTCACCTCCAAAGAAGGAGCTCCAGGCCAGAGGGTGGTCAGCCATTATGAGGTCACAAACTCCTGGATGGTGGAATTTTGTCCTCCCAGTTATGGCTCAATTCCTTATTAATGCAAACAGTATATTGAAAGTAGGACTCCTGATAAGTAATCATAATTTTTATCTTGTCTCTTTGGACTTGCTAAATGGAAGTATCTTTTCCTGCCCCTGGAAAATATCAGGCGTACCTTTTAAAAATTTTTATCACTCTTAGGTAATAAAAAGTCTTACGATTGGGGCTGACAGGTCATGTGGTGATTAAGACGCTGGACTCCCACATGACTGACTGCAGTTTGAGTCCCGGACCCCATAGTTTGAAACACACATAGGGCACATGTGTGTGTGCCCAAAATCCCAGAAGAAGAATGGAGGAGAATGGATTGCAGCATGGCCATCTTTTCTCTCTTTGTGTTTCTCCAGAGAGTGTGTCTCTCTCTTAAAAAAAAAAAAGATTAAACAAAAGTCTTACAATAATTAAAAATGGGAGATACAGTTCAATTATTATTATTATTATTTTTTTTTTAGAGTTTTTTTGGTATAGGGCCCATGTGCTTGCCAGCAAGACAGAGAGAAACAGAGAAATAGAAAACAAGAAATCACCCCTGGGGGCAGGGGTAAGATGAGCATGCCACAATCCCTTCTCCTCCATTCTCCTCCCCAGATTTTGGGTATGCATGCACATATGCCCAGAGTGATTTTCAAGCAACCAGGTCCAGGACTTGAACTGTGGTTGGCCGGGTGGAAGTCCAGTGACGTAACCACTCTGCTATCTGCTAGTCTTAATCATATTTTTGGTTATCTCTCATAGGCAAGGATTCTCTCCATTAGCTTGGGACAAGCTGAAGGAGACTATGATCATTTGACTCACAAGTAGGGTCCCAGTCACCTGTGCTCGCCAGTCCCCAGGGACAAGGAGCATGTTCCATAAGGAAGAAGAAAGGCAGAGGCCCCTCCCTCCCTCTCTCTCAGGAGCAAAGCGTGAGACTCACAGCCCTGTTTTGTCCTAAGAAATGTAATTAATGGGACCAGCAGATGGCATAATGGTTACATCATTGGACTCCCACATAGTCGACCGTGGTTTGAGTCCCAGACCTGGCGGCTTAAACTCACTCGAGACATGCTCAAAATCCCAATAGGAGAATGGAAGAAAAGGGATTGCCGCATGGCCATCCCCCTGGGTGGGGTGGGGGGGGTGGGATTTCTCACTTTTTGTCTTTCTGTCTCTCTCTGTCTCTCCGGTGAGCACACGTATCCTACAGTAAAAATCTCCCTAAAAAATGTAATTAATAATTCCCTTTCTTTAATTTCTAAGTCTGCACTATTAATACACTTTGGTGTCCCAGTGGAAGTAATTCCTCCAGCTCCCCTGGAACCCATGGGGTTAGGCAGCTGGGGTGGGAGGGATGGCCCTGGATTAGGGGTATGGTGGTATGCTGGGACTCCGCTGTGGTGACTACAGGGCTGACAAATCCATTCTCAGCCCACTGCTCTCCAACACAGGCTCCTAGCTGCCCAAATCATATTCCAGAATGCAGCTCAATCATGATAGAGATGTTCAAGTGTTCAAACTCAGTTATGTCTCCCCAAACTTAGATCTTTATAGAAAACTACTTAAGTTCCTATGGAAACAAAGTAAAAGTTCATAAGAACAAAGTGGTTGGAAAGGAGAAAACTTACGGTGGCTGTGAAGGCCCTGATGCCATGTATGTCAAATTGCTATCTTCTGATGGTCACAAATTTATTGTAAAAAGAGAACATGCACTAACATCAGGAACAACAAAAGCCATGTCGAGTTTTCCAGGTCAGTTGGCTGAGAATGAAACCAATGAAGTCAATTTTAGAGAAATCCTGTCACATGTGCGATCAAAAGTATGCATTTTAACACAAGGTTCGTTAAGCTAAGAGCTCTGTCGAGATTCCTGAATTCCCAGTTGCACCTGAAATTGCACTGGAACGGCTGATGGCTGCAAACTTCCTAGAGGGTTAAAGAAAATAAATGATAATAAACTGTTAACTTTTTTCAGTACTTAATACCTGTAGTTCAGTTAGTAATTTTTTCATATTTAGCATGTTGCCTGTATGCAGTTGAACTGGAAACATTTATTGCAAAGCAGATTATCTTGTTTCTTTGCGTAGCAATCAGAGTTGACTTTGTTTGCTACAGCAACAAATTAAGGACATTTCCACAAACTGAGAAACAAACAAGTTCTCCAATTCGTAAGTGGTTTTGCCTTATACTTTGGTTAGAGCAGTGATGACAGTAAATGTCGAAATGTAAGTATAAATGAACATGTTCTACAGGTAAATAATGGGGCTAAGTAGTTTTATGTTTCTAGTGTTCTTTTTTTAACCTATTCTGATCTTACAACCACCACTAGCATTACTAGAGTTATGCAAATAATTGTATTATAAACATGTTTATATTAATAACTTAGCCAATGGGGACCAGCAGGTGGCATGGAGGTTAAGGCACTGGACACCCCCAGATGGCTGACTATGATTCGCATCCAGAACATGGTGCCCTGCTTTCTCACTTTCCCTCTTCCTCCCTCGCTCTCTGTGTCAGTCTCTGGTCAAATGAAAAGAAACGAATGAATAAATAAAATTAAATAAATAATTCTTTTAAAAATAGCTGAGCTGGGGGACCAGCAGGTGGTGTAGTGGTTAAGGCACTGGACACTCCTACATGGCTGACCACATTTTGAGTCCGTGACCTGGCAGCTTGCTTTCTCACTTTCTCTCTCTCTGTCTGTCTCTGGTCAAATTAAAATAAATGAATGAATAAATAAAAATAAATAAATAATTAAAACAAATAGCTTAGCCAAAATACTGATTTTTATAACTCTCAGAGAATAAGAGTTGGAATATTTTATTTGTCTTTTGATCAACTGCAGTATTGTCTATGTGTATCTTTTCATTTGTTGCTACAACTTAGGGGCAATTCAAAGTACTGTACTTTCATTGACTATAAAGCTTCCTTTGCAATTTTCATCCTTCCTTCATAGTTCCTTGCTGGGATTAAACTTCTGATTGTTTAAATGTGTGTGTGTGTGTGTGTGTGGTTTTTAAATTTTTTTTTTGAGAGGTTTTTGCTATAGGGCACGTGCGCTTGCCAGAAAGATAGAGAGAGAGAGAAAGACAGAAACTGACAAATCATCCCCGGGGGTTGGGGGTGTGTGAAGGCCATGCCGCAATCCCTTCTCCTCCATTCTCCTCTCCGGATCTTGGGCATGCACGCACATGTTCCTGGCCTGAGTTTTAGCCACCGGGTCTAGGACTTGAACTGTGGTCGACTACATGGGAGTCCAGCGACATAGCCATTACACCAACTGCTGGTCCCGTTTAAATGTGTTTTAAAAGACTCACTATAAATTTTCCCAGATCTAAAAGGCTAGGCTTTTTGAATAGTCTTCCTCTACCCAATTGCAATATTATTTAAAAAAATGGAAAGATGCAGTGAAAACCTTATATAATACCCTTAGATACAATACAATACATTAATTATCGTCTGTTAATTAAGTATGTCCCAGTAAACATGATTCATAATTAATGGGTCTTCTCCTGAAGCCAAACCCATAAAAGAATCATTCACATTTTATATTAAGCAGCCAAAAAGCATTTGACACCCTGCGGCAGAGCATCCCTGCTCAAGCATAGGAAAAGAAGCACTGGAGTTGAGTTTCGTAATATCTCTGTCTCTGTTTTTTGGAGGGTTTTTTGCTATAGGGCGCATGTGCTCGCCAGAAAGACAGAGACAGAGAAACAGAAAGCGAGAAATCACCCCCCAGTGGGGATGGCCACGCCGCAATCCCTTCTCCTCCATTCTCCTCTCAGGATCTTGGGCACGCACGCACACGTGTCTGGCATGAGTTTAAACCACCGGGTCTGGGACATAAACCGTGGTCGGCTACATGGGAGTCCAGCAACATAGCCATTATGCCAACTGCTGGTCCCAATATTTCTATTTTAGAAACAGAACAAAGCTATTGTTATAGGGTCTATAACCTTCAGCTTATTTCTTTTCTCTCTCTCTTTTTTTTTTTTCTTCTTCTTCTTTTTAGTGTTTTTTTGCTATAGGGCGCGTGTGCTTGCCAGATAGAGAGACAGAGAGACAGAAAGTGCGAAATCACTCCCAGGGGGGGTGGCCACGCTGCAATCCATTCTCCTCCATTCTCCTCTCAGGATCTTGGATACGCACGCACACGCGCCGGCATGAGTTTTAAGCCACCGGGTCCGGGATTCAAACCATGGTCGACTACATGGGAGTCTAGCGACATAGCTGTCACGCTAACTGCTGGTCCCTTCAGCTTATTCCTTCAAGACTGGCTTAATGTGGACCAGTTTTCTCGGGAACTGCAAAAACTGTAAAATAATGTTTTCTTTTAGAAAACCTAAACATTGGGGACCAGCAGTTACCGTAAAAAAATAAAGGCTGGAGTAGCGATACTGGTATCAGACAAAATGGACTTTAAGATGAAAGATGTAAGAAGAGAAAAAGAAGGACATGATATAGTACTAAAAAGAACTTCACACCAAGAAAATATAGAACTTGTAAATATATGTGCACCCAACACTGGAGCACCTAAATACATCAAAGAGACACTGTTAGATCTCAAGGGAGAGACAGACTGCAACACAATAATTGTAGGAGATCTCAGCATCTCACTGACTCCTCTGGACAGATCATCTAGACCAAAAACAAACACAGAGATAAAAGATCTAAATGATACCATACATGGGATGGATTTGACAGACATCTACAGAGTATTTCACCCAGCTACCACAAAATACACTTTCGAAGACTGACCATATGGGAAGGCACAAAACAAGCCTTAACAAATTCAAAGATACAGGTTGGATTGAAAAAATGTGGCGTATGTACTATTTGGAGTACTACTCAGTCCAAAAAACAATGAGACCTTGACATTTGATACAAAGTGGATCAATATGGAAGATTTAATGCTAAGTGAAGCTAGCCAGACTGTGAAAGACAGACTTTGTATGTCCCCACTCAATATGTATTGATTGTCTGCACTCTATAGCAGAAACGGAAAGTTTGGAAGGTACAGTAGCAGGGAGGGCAAGAGTAGATACTAAAGATAGGAAAGATGGGGTAATACGAGGTGGGTAATAGAGGAAGGGAGGTAGGGAGGGCAATAGGGGAAGAAAAAAAGTACATTTAACTGACAAAAAAATGAAGTTATTTGCTGATGATAATGTATACACTAATATCTTTGTCTTGACAGATATGCATGGTATTCGTGTTGGAAAAAGCAATGTTGTACACTGTCAAGACAAATGTGATTAAACGTAAATTAAAATAAAATTTTAAAAAATCAAAAAAATTAATTCACCATCTCTCCAGTCTGCCGTCAGGAACACAGGACCTTTGTCTGTTGTCACTGCCACTGCACAGCCAATCAGGTCCCTCAGGTGCAAACTGATCAGGTCTCTGCTTCAAGAACTCCCTCCATTCCCCAATTCCAGCTATTCTAAGAATGAAGCTTCATCCCCTGCCCAACCCCTGGGATCATGTGGCCCTTACATTCCAGTCTCAGGCCATGACTCAGACATCTCAGGCTGGCGATGTCCAAGAAAGTATATGGGTAGATATCATTTATTCACTTAACTGTGCCAGCCACTCAAGTAGGCACTTCGAGTACTAAGGTGAACCAGAGTGCCTACTGGGCGTTTGCAAAAAGAACTCTAAACTAAACATAACGCGCGAGCTCATCTTGGAAGAGCTCCTATCAGGGAAGACTGGCTGTTTTTACAGGGACCAAGGAACAGCTTCAGATAAAACAGAAAAGCAAAGCAAGTGAGGCAAGTTTACTTCCCAAACCTCAGATGGCTTTGGAAAATCACCCCTAGCCCTCTGGAGTGAGAAGTCGAACTCCACTCCGGCAGGGGGAGCTGGAGGCTGCGCGAGCGGGTTCCGCCTCGCGGAAGCGCCGCTCTAGGCCGCAGCGCGCGCTTTCAGCGGCCTTTCCGCCGGCGCTGACTGAGCGGAGGGGTTGTTTGTCGCGTGGCGGCGTTCAGGGTCATCTCCCGAAATCTCCAGACATCCCGCAATTCCCACGCCATCCGCTCTGTGTCCGCATGAACCAGCCATCAGGACGCCAAGGTGAGTGCACTGCGGGGCGCGTGCTCTGTCCTCCTCGCAGTCGGAGGAAACTGACCCGACTTGCCCACGTGGGTCTCTTCTGACCCCGCTGCCCTTTCCTGCGCCTGCATCCGAAAGTGATCCTGGCTTGCTGGTGCCCTGGTCTTTGATAGTGCAGGAAGAGGACTTGTTGAAAGCGTTTCCCCGTGTTTGGAGCGTCCACCCTGTCCCTTCCGAACCCTGGAGCTTTCCTACACCATCCACCTCCTGCCAGCTGGTGCCTGGCATCTGGCGTGTTGAGCCCCTCTTAACGCTGTAAAATAAAAAGAATCCTTCCCGGCCTGCTCACCCCTTGCCTCACCCGGAAAACCAATCAAACACTTCTGCAAATTTGACCTGACCCAGTTGCAACATCTGCAAAAACAGTTTTTAACCCGCTTGAGCAAGCAAAAGCAGGGTCGCCACAAACGTGCCCTAAAAAAAAGTCTCTTCTCTTACTTCCCCATTCTTCCGTCCCCTCACCCCACTGACTTCTGTCTATATAACCTAGACGCCCCTATGACCGGGACTTCACTCATTGTTGTGTCTTGCATGACCGAGAGTGGAGTCCTAGCGCGCTAGAAATAAAAGCCTTTTGTACTTTACATCAAGATCCGACTTTTGTGGTTGATTGGAGTCGCCGTTGTACTCCCTGGACAAGAAGTAGGCCCAGCCGGTTGTCCAGTACCTTTCAACGCCTGGCCCATTGGTGGTCTCTGTGATGTTGTAGCAAGCGCAGGGGAGGGTGAGGCCCTGCCTCCGGGGAGGTGGGGTTGGAGCCGCAGCTGGGTCACCCTTTTCTCCCCAGCTCCTCTGTACTAGGCACACCCTATGGCAGCTGTCGTCTTTTTGCCTGTCTCTGCTGTGACCTGAAGGGCAGTGTTTTGCCCAGTGCCTGGCTTCAGGCAGTTCCTTCCATTCCTTGGTATGCAGGCAGCGGGATGTTTGAATTAAAAGTGGGGGGGTTGGGGCCACCAGGTTAGGTGGTTGAAGGTCTGGACTCCCACATGGCAGACCACTTCCCAAACCAATGTCTTGACATGCTGGGTGCGTGTGCATGCGTGCCCAAGAGCCTGGGAGGAGACGAGAAGGGATTGCTGTGTGGCCATCCTCTGTGGGGGGTGGTTTCTCACTTTATCTCAACTCGTCTCTTTCTCTGTCTCTAGCAAGTGCTGGTGCCTTATAGCAACAATCTCTTTAAAAAAGCGGGAAGGATTTTGGTACGAAATGCGCTTGTCACTCCCCTGCTACCTCCTGGTTTGGGGACCTCCTTTGTCCTTGGTGCCCTCATCTAGAAAACAGGAGTACACTGAGGCGTCTAGTGACCACGTGAGCGGTCTCCTGTGAGCCTCAGTGGAAATACTGTCGGATACTAAGTATTAGAACTGCTCGAACCCAGTCTTTTAGAGCCTGGGGCCACTTTTCAGGCTCTGACACAGGTCTCCAGTTTTAGCACGCCCCATGTCTTTTTCTGTCCCCACACGAAGTGATCACAGGTTGCCCGTGTCCTGGGCATTGATAATATGGGAAAAGTTGCAAGGCTTTTCTCGTGCACAGGATTCTTTCTTGTCCCTTCCAGATGGACTCTGGCGTGACCTGAGCACAGCAGATGGCCTATCGCTGCAGCCACCTCCTGAAACCCTGATTTCCCTGGTGTTGTCCTGTTTCCTGGCTGTGCTGTTAGCAATGTCATGAGGGGCCGGCGTGGGCTGGCTGCTTGTCCCCTGCAGGAGTGTCACATGACTGCTGTTCCATGAGGGGTGTCCTCAGGGAGAGCATGGATTGCAAGCTCCCAGGTAAGTGATGTCCTGCCTGATTCTCTAGATTAAGTTCTCTGCAGGCTGCGAGGTATTTAGGTGTCTCAGAGCTGGGTGTGAGAACACGGCGAAGGTGCTTCCTTCCCTCTGCTCCCAACTTTGCTTCCCAGGGAAAGGTCTGGCCTCTCCTGAGTGGGGCAGCTGCATAGAAGGTGCTTCCAGAGCTCGGTCAGGGCCCTGAGAGGCCGAGGAGGGCCAGGTGTTGGGGTGGACAGTGGGCTGCATTTTAGAGGAAACCTGGGTTTGCGTCCAGTGACTAGCCACATGGTCTTCTGTGAGCCGCAGTGGGTATTCTGCCAGATGCTCAGGATTGCTCCCACTCAGATTCTCTCAGAGCCCGAGGATTCTCAATATTTCTGTCCACATTGCCCTCCCTTCAACCCCTGGCAGGGAGTGGCAGATGGCCTGTGAGAATCAGAGCAGCTTTGGTCATCTTTCACTATAACTCTGGTCACTGCCCTGTCTGCAGGTCTGTTCCTATCCAGCCCATTTCCCAGGGGGGGCTGGCAGGGACCTCTTCTCAGCTTCCCTCTCACCTTTTCTGCCCTGCATTCGAAAGTGACCCTGGGCTGCCTGTGCCCTGGTCATTGATAGTGCAGGGAGAGGACTTGCTGAAAGTGTTTCCCCGTGTTTGGAGGGTCCACCCTGTCCCTTTCGAACCCTGAAGCTTTCCCACACTCCGTCCTACCGCCCTGTAGATGTCTCCTGGTGCTTGGCATCGTCTGGTTATTGAGTCACTCTTGGCCCAGGGCACTTACCGTGAGACATGAGGGAAGGACATGGTGGCAGGGCCCGGCCTCCAGGAGTAGGTGGGCCTGCTGTGGCTCCAGGACCAGGCCCACCACCCTCCTGTGAGCTTTCTCTGCCTCCCATCTCTCCTTCCACACCCTTAGCCACCCCTCAGCACTGACCAGGCCCTTGGAAGTGGCTGCTTTATTCGTCTCCCAGCTCTTTTGCTGTGATCTCGAGGGCGCGGTCTGAGTGTTGTGTCTTGCTCTGTTCTGTCAGTGTAGGATTAATGGGAAACAAGAAGGGGGCGGGCGGGGGGTTGTCACTTCATTGTAAGGAAAGGGTTCTTTGCATTGTGGAGTGGCAGGGAGAATCCTGTGAGGACCTGTCCGAAGGGGTGGGGGAGCTGATTTAGTGTTTACCTCCCCTTCGAAGGGCTAGCTCGGTGACCTGGACCCCACTTCCACAGAGCCGGCTACAGTTTGAGTCCTGGTCTCTGTGGTTTGAAAGACATGCCTTATGCATTTGTGTGCATGCCCCAAATCCTGACAGGATAGAGAAATAGAGGAAGAAGGGATTGTGGTTTGACCAGCTCCATTGAAGGGTGCTTTCCCCTTTCCCTCTCTGTCAAGTGCATGTGCCCTTTGGCAGCTAAGAAAAAAATTCAACAAGTGACCCCATTCTGCCATCAGGGTTGGCCATGTGTGGCCACTGCAGAAGGGTTTTTTCCTCTCCAGCCTGTGGGTTTGGTGGCAGGGCAGAATAGCAGTGAGGAGTTTCTGGAAGCAGGCGTTACACGGCCTTCCTGCTACCCCGTTCCCTCTCCAGGTCCCTGGCCGAACACCGCAACCTTTCAAGGAACCACAGCCTCAGCATCCCTTTGAATGTAACTCTTAGTGACTGTCGTCATGGCAGGTGAAATGGATGTGTCGTCCGTACCATAGAAGATCTCCAAACCTTCTCCCGGAGGTAAGCTGCTTTCCTTGTTCAGAGGAAAAATTCCTGTGGCTATTCAGGTGGTGCCAGTCATAGTTAAGTCGACATTACTGCAAGATGGTGTACAAAAAGGCTTGGTGGAAACATCACACCACGGGGCCTGAGGCAAGAGGAGGGTGACTACCCACTGGTCTTCAGATCCAGATCCTACCGCCCAAGTCCCCTTGCCTCCCAGGAACCTAGACCTTGCCTGACTTTGGCTTTAGGGACCTGCCTGGGTAGAGAGCTCTGGACTTTCCCCAGTTGAATCAGCAGCGGCAGCAGATCGGCATGGGTGGTAAGTGGGGTTAGGCACCAGATGCACACACACACACACCTGCCTCTTTCCTCTTTGGCCACCAACTGGCTCCAGTCATTCCCTTCCTAGGAGTTCTCAGTGGTTAGATTTGTCATAACAGTGTGGTGAGGAAACACAGCCAACTTCAAGGGAGGAAAGATGCAGGCTAAGTCCCGGTGTCCCGGTGTGCAGGCTTTCTCTCGTACTCCACCCCCACTCTCCCAGTCACAGGGAACCTGGCAACAAGCATGCATTCCCCCGTGTGCAGTGTTTCTGCCTGGGGAAGCCCTTTAGAGACTCAGTGCCCCGAGTTTTCACTGGGGCTGGTCATGTGCACACATCCACCTAGCATGTGCACACATCCACAGATCCCAGACTCCCAGGAGAAAGCAGGTGTTTGCCTTCCCCATGTTGTTTGCAGGGTGTTGGCTCGGCACGCCGCACCAATCAGTGAACTGTCAGGTTCCCAGACTCCAGTCTAGGGCTGATCTGACTTATCCTGAACCTCAGTTCCTGGTGTGGAAAACAAGGCTGTGACAAGTAGTTTTATGGATGTGACTATGTGACCCTGATCTCTAGCCCCCAGACTTTTCCAGTGACTAATCAGAAGGGTTTCCCCTTCGATCTCCCTTGGTGGTCAGATTTTCTGGCGTTCTGCAGGTGTGCCCTGCTCTCCCTGGCTTGGGCATTTTCCCTGGCTCCTGGCATCCAACTCCTGTCCTGCCTCTGCCTCTGCCCTGTTCTGCCCCTGCATTCGAAAGTGATCGTGGGCTGCCTGTGCCCTGGTCATTGATAGTGCAGGGAGAGAAATCGCTGAAAGACGTTTCCCCGTGTTTGGAGGGTCTACACCGTCCCTTTCAAACCCTGGAGCTTTCCCACACCCGTTTCTCTCTGCCAGCTATTTAGGAACGTACTTTCTGGGCTGTCACATGAGAGTCAGTGTGCTTGGCTTTGTTTCCAGAAAGGTGTCTGTTCAGGGGTCGTCGTCTGGGACTGTTGAGGAGGGCTCAGGTTGCAGCGTATTGCCCTGCTCATGGAGGGAGTATTGAGTTCGAGGAGTTGCAGTGGATTGTTTCCGTGGTGCAGTTAGAAGTAAGGCAGCACCGGTATCGGCAGTGATGCCCCAGGGGAGCTTCCTGAAGGTTTTGTGCCCAGCAGACTTCAAGGCACCTGAGTAGAAGAGGGACAGGTGCCAGGAAAGGGGACCTTGAGGTTGGAATGAGCAGGGCTGGGTGGCTGGAAGGGATGGTGTGTGAGTTAGGGACAGGGTAGGGTAGTATTGGTACGTGTCACTGGCTTATAGAACAGGAGTCTTATGTGTTTGTTGATGAAAGAGAAGAAAGGGACAGTACTCCTTGAAAGAGGGGAAATACCGCCTGGCTCTGAGATGTGAAATGCTTCCCAGCCTGACCAGCTCCTCACCTGCCTTCACGGCCCTTTGAACTATGCACCGGCACCACCCACTGGCCACTGTTCCTGCTTTTCGTTTGTCTGCTGTTTGTCTTGGCTTTCTGGGCTTCCCTTAGAATGACTGGTTCTTGGGCTGTCCCTGGAGGAATGGGTGAAGCCATCTAAGGTCAAGAGGAAACCAGCAGGGACAGGGTAGTGGCGCAGTGTAAAATGCAGTGCTGTGCGAGGCCAGGCACACAGAGTTCTGGGCGTATGTGGGGACCTCCCTGAGCCTGCAGGGCAGGGCACGCTCACACTCCTGGGCTGGGCTGGGCTGGGCTGAGGCTGTAGGCAGATCATGGTGTCAAGACCCTGTTGGGAGGGAGTCTCTCTCTCTCTCATGCACTCATGGAAGCAATAAACTTTTAAAAAGAAATAAAAAGAAACAGGAGAGCGAGAACCAAAGGGAAGTCATTGATGTGGCATCCTCTAGCCCTCCCCCCCCCCCCCTTGCGACGCGTTTTTTTTA
>NW_006159579.1:5957845-5971226 GCF_000334495.1 Tupaia belangeri chinensis | reverse complement strand
GTTTGTGAATATGTTAAAAAAAATTATGGATATGGCTTGTGGCTGCAGGATTTCCAGCTGACCTCTGTCCTGTGTGCCCAGCGGCCCTGTGGGAGGAATCATCCAGAAGAGATGACCGTGAAGCTTGTCAGGTATCAATCCTGGGTGTTTCTCTAGAGGGTACACTGCAAGGCCAAAGGTCTGGAGGCCACACGAGGGGAGGCAGAGGCTGTTTCCCATGATTTGCTCTCCCACTGAGGCCACCAGGACCATGTGGCCCTGTAGGACTTCTCAGCGTGAAGCACAGTAGGTACCTACAGAATCCCCTATGCTTCTGAGAGCTCTGGGGAGGCCACTGCCCCTCGTCCTAGTTTGGATTGCAAGTAGCTTGTTGAAACAAGGGCTGTCTTTCGGAGGCAGGTATTTACCTGGTCTCTGCTGGTCTCTGACGTGGTGGGAGCACGTGGTCTGAAATGATGTACGGATAGTGTCACATAGTCCCAGGCGTCCCATCCTAACGAATTCTCAGCATTTCTCCAGAAGTCGGTCTTCCCTCCGATTCTCTTAGCAGGGAAGCATTAAAGCAGTGCCTCTCAAACTGTGGTCCCTGAACTAAGTACCTACAGCGTTACCTGGGGGGCTTGTGAGAAATGCAGGACTTAGGCCCTATGCCAGACCTACTGAATGGGCAGTTGGGGCCCGCAGTCTGGTTCACCAGGCTCTCTCTTGCTAAAGTTTGTAAAGCACCATGTTAGAGAACCACCCACTGCAATTAGAGGCTGGAAATCTGGCCACCAGTGCATCTCCTGGTCTCTTGTCCTGTCTTGGGCTCTTTCCTGACTGCCAGCAGTGGCCTCCCTTCTTGGCACAGCCTCTGCCCTGTTCTGCCCTGCATTCGAAAGTGACCCTGGGCTGCCTGTGCCCTTGTCATTGATAGTGCAGGGAGAGGACTTGCTGAAAGCGTTGCCCCGTGTGTGGAGGGTCCACCCTGTCCCTTCCGAACCCTGAAGCTTTCGTACATGGCCTCCCTTTAGTCTCCCTTCTGCCCAGCATGGGCATGGTACTCGCAGATTTAACAACGGAGGTGGTGAGGCAGGGCCCTGTCTCAGGGAGTTTGTGTTGATGGGCTGATTTTTTTAGAGCCATGAATAGGATCAGCCTCCTGGGGTGCCTTCCCATTGCGCCCCCTGGGTGTCAGCACTGATCACACCTGGGGTCCTTGGCTTGCTTACCACGACCCTGTGCTGTGAGCTTGCGGGCAGGGCCTCTGTCTTGTTCCATGGCCTTCCTGGTGCCCAACACAGCACTGGACACAAATGAGAAGACCTAGTACAGAGGTAAGGCTCGTTCCATTGTGTTTTTTAAAAGGCTGCCTGTATTTCCCTCCATTCCTCACCCCATGCCTGGCCGTCTACACCTCTGGGTGTAGGGTCACGTGGATTGAGTCAGGTCACTGGTGTAAGGTCCTCAAGCGATGACGGTATTTTCTCCTTGATCTTTCAAATGGGCCCAGCAGTCTTTAGACTGAGGCACCCAGCAGGGCTTGCCAGAGGTCTGTCTTCCATTTCCTTCCTTGGCCAGATCAGGCTGAGTGGATCTTTGCAAAGCAGATGACAGCTTCCGGGGCCGTGGGACAGGCTGAGCAGACAAGTGCTAATATCTCGGGGGAGAGCTGCTGGGAGGTGGTCCACCACCCCTTTGATCACAGTGCAGTGGAACCTCCATGTCAGAGCCCCTAGAGTGAGCTCCTGTGTCTTCTCATGGGTTGCTCTGTCTGGTTAATCACCCTGCCATGAACTCTTTGGAAAATTGAAAAAATTGGGAAAACTGAACTTTTAAGATACTCCTCCTCTTGCCTTTTCTCTTGAGAATCCTAACTTGCACATAGATAGGAACGTAGGCCTTGTTGATGGGAACTTCTCAGTGCTATCAGCTGGATACTAAATTCTTGTTTGCTTCCTCGCCCTCCTAGGGCTCAGTCTGAGATCCCAGAGACTGCAGAAGGAGGTCCCAAGGCTGTGGAGTCACCCTTGGGGTGACCTAACTTACCGTGATGAGTTAATGCCCTAAACATTGGTCTCACCTATCCTTTCTTTTAGATTCTTTTTGGCGCTCTTCTGGACCCCAGAGGGGCAGAGAATGGAGAGTGAGGTCAGCACAGGAAGGTCACCAGAGCTGCTTCCTGCTGCCCACCCGGAGCATCACAGAACAGCTGTTCACTTTGCGCAAGACCAGGGTCCAGACACGGCAGACGGCAGCTGGTTCCGAGTGTTGACAACCGAGCCCTCGGCCAGCCTATGTACCCCTACCCATGCCTAGAATGACTTCTTGGTAACAAGGAGTTTTTCTTTTGAGTTTGTAACTTTTGTTCCCTTTCCACTAAGCCATTCAGTAAACCTTACAGACTTGCTCCACTTGTCTTTCGTTTTTTATTTAAGATGGTTTTAAATTGCCCATGTGAGAAAAAGAGCCTTCTCACACCACAGTCCCATGCCCCCAGCCTTCCAGCATGTCATGATCTTGGGTGTGTGTGTACCCAGCATGTTTTCAGATTGACCTGGGGTCTGAGCCATGGTCGGCCACATGGCCTCCAGCACTGCAGTTCACACCGTCGTCTACGCCATCAAGGCTGGGCCTCATGTAACAAGTGTGATGTGAGTAGTGTGGAGATTGGTTACTGCTCATGCTTTTTCAAGACTGCAGTCCAGAGAATAAATTACTGAGACAGCAAAGATAATGGAGCTACAGCTCTAAAGTAGACTGGTCTTGGATTCAGTTATGTACTGTATTAATCCGGTATGTAGGTGTGAAATGTTAGTGAATTTCCTAATAAAGTATGCTCACACCCACAGTGTAAACCCTTTTTGTTCTTGGTGGATGATTCTTTCAGACCAGGGGTTGGCAAATTATGACTGGCCACATTTGCCCTGGTACTAGTGTTTGTATATAAAGGTTTTTGTTTTTGTTTTAGAGAGGTTTTTGCTATAGGGCGCGTGTACTCGCCAGAGAGACAGAGACAAAGCAAGAAATCACCCCCTAGGGGGGTGGCCATGCCACAATCCCTTCTCCATTCTCCTCTCGGGATCTTGGGCACGCACGCACATGCGCCCGGCATGAGTTTAAGTCACCGGGTCCAGGACTCGAACCGTAGTCAACTACATGGGAGTCCAGCGACATAGCCATTATGCTAACTGCTGCTGGTCCTTGTACATAAAGTTTTATTGGAACAGAGCTGCCCTCAGTTACTGTCTGGCTATTTCCAACTACAGTAACAGAGTTGAGTAGTTGTGACAGGTGTAAGCCTAAAATAGTAACTATCTGGCCCCTTACAGAAAAATTTGCTCAGTCCCTTTTTTTTTTTTTTTTAAGGGGTTTTTGCTTTAGGGCATGTGTGCTGCCAGAGGGGGAGAGACAAAAGACTGAGGGGAATCACGCCCGGGGGAATAGCCAGGCCACAATCCCTTCATTCCCCCAGGATCTTGGGCGCGTGCGCGCTCACGTTCCTGGCGTGAGTTTCAAGCCATTAGGTCCAGGACTTGAACTATGGTTGGCCATGTGGGAGTCGGAACTGCTATAACCATCTCCTGGCCCTCAGCCCCTGTTTTTTACTGTAAGCTTGATGAAGGCAGAGATCATACTTTTTTTTTTCTTCATTTATTTTTTGGGACCACATACTTTCAGACTCTGACTTTAGCATCAAGCCGAGACAGACGCTAATAAAGGAAAATCATTTTAAAAATCAAAATCTAGGTTTACTAAACAAATCTTTTGGGTTGTTGGAAAAGTCACGTTTCTCTACACAAAAATGCATCCTGACTTTTCCAACACCCCCATGTAACCCATGCAGAGACTGGGTGGCCTTTTGGCTGGCTTCATCTCAAGAAATGCTACGTAACAATAGGAGAATGAGGTTTTGAGCCCACTTCTGATTATTGGCCTCCTTACCATGACATCAAATGACATGAACATTAAGGTCTATGAACTTAAATGTTGAGCAGGATGTCTGGGGCTACATGTCCCCAGCCATTGGTCGTGGTTTTTTCTTTACGGAAGTTATTCTAGTGCCAGACTAGGAAGTGCCCAGGCTGAGCTCCCCAGAGTAAGGCTGAGGACAGCTACAGAGAACACAGAGATGTGGGAGGAGGAGAATAGGGAGAAGGGTGGGGAAGGTGTCCTATGGACAGGTATGGCTTCAGATGTCATAGGTTCCTTGGTGGCTAGTGTCCAGGCAGAGGGGGTCATGAGAGGAGGCCATTCTGGTGCAGGGTTTAGACCTTTGTACATTTGGGCAGGTCCACTCCAACCATGGTTCCTTCTCAGTCTTCGGCCCAATCAATATTGGCACCTAAGAGCAGGAAGTTCTAGAGGGCAAAAAGGACAAAATTTGCTGAGCCACATAGGAGCTTCCCACTAGGGACACCTCGACACAGGCCAGTTCTCACTGGAAGCACAACTAAGAGCAGAAGCCAAGCCCTTGGGCCTCGGAGTCCTTTAGAACACACTTCCTTGCAGCTGCTTGTCCCCAGGAGTTTGCATTTCCTGAACCACTGGGAGATACGGGGATATGCCGCTTGCCTCCAGAAATTTTTCTCTCAAGGGAACAAGGCACATCTGGGTGCTACATTTACTCCTCGCTCGGTTCATCTATGAGGACGTTCAGGGTTAAACAGGAGTAAACAGGCTATGAACAGTGAAGACATTAGCAAGCTAGTACCTCTGGATTTATAAATACTCTGATCCTTTCTGCTTCTGCACTTGCTAACTTTCTTCTACCTAGTGGGCATGATCGTTTTTCCAAGACCATCTCTTGCCCCTGTGGGTGGGAGGATCTTCACACCACCTTGTTCACCAATGGCCTTTCATCGACCCAGAAGTGATGCATCTAACCTGATCTTTGGCACTCTACTGCTACGTGTGCTAAAGTGCCTTGTCCATTATAGATGCTCAAGAAATGTGCTTGAATCGCATTGTTGGAACTGAACTATTCATGAAACCAAGATCCAGATGATTGACACTTGCCCGCTATATTACAAAAATAAAATACCTAGTTATTTGGTATAACTATGCCCAGGATGTAAGTGAACATTGGGGGTTCTCTACTCCCTGAAGTGGCCCTCACAGTAGGTCTTAGAGCTCCCTCCCTACCCAGACCCCACTTCTCACTGACCTTGTGAATCTGGAGCTCCAAGCTATTGAGGTAAGTGTTCCTTGGGAGAGGGAGCAGGAAGCCCTCCTCAAGCTTTGCTGGAGATAAACAGAGAAGTTTCTCAATCTTCGGCCTAATCAATGTTGGCTCCTAAGAGCAGGACAGAGGACTGGGAAGTGTGTGGACAGCATGGCATCTGTAACTGGCTGTTGGGTTTGGGATTGGTTTTGCAGAGTAAAGGGGGACTCTGAGGCAAAGTCCTGGATAATGCAGCTTCTTTAGGAGTAGCCCAATGTGGACAGCTTCTTGGGCCCATTTGAGATCCTTCCCTCACTCCCAACCCAAGGTGGCCAGGGCTGCAGCATGTGGTGTTTTATCCAGGGACTTATCCCTGAGAACCACCATCTTCCTCACTTGGTCTTTTCCAGGCTAATGGTCTGGGAGAATATAGGTGGTGAGGACAGCAGGGAAGGGAGGAGGCTTGCCATTTCTCAGGTAGCCACAGTTCCAAGTACAAACTCCATCAGGGTCACCCAGCAAGGTCACCTAGGCTGGCCTAGAACCCAGAGGTGCTATGTCCAGGTGTACCGCATGGTGCTGCCTGGTGCTGGCCTAACTCCTTATCTTGCAAGACTCACCCAGAAGCCCTGCCTGACCTCTACGTCCACGTTTAGCACATCCTTCCAGCTCCTACAAGCCCTTTGCTTTTCCTTCTGTTTTCGTTTACAAGCCAGAGTGCATGAGTGCTCACCAGAGAGACAGAGACAGAGAGGGAGAGAGAAAACAACCCCATGAGGGCATGGTCATGCCGCAATCCCTTATCCTCCATCTCTCCATCCTTTTAAGATTTGGGACACACACATGCACGTGCCTGGCATATTTTTTAACCTGCTAGGCCTGGGATTTGAACCATGTTACTGGGTATGTGGGATCTAGCTCCCTTCACTACTAGGCTGACCTACTTTGTACTTCATTCTATCATGGCATTTATCACACCATGTTCTCATGGCCTGTTACATGTCTAACTTCTCAAAAAAGTAAACCCCAAGAGGTGAGAAGCATAGATTACCATGGCACGAGTGGCACAGAAAGGAAGCTCAGCTTGCTGAATGAGCGAATAAATGAACGAACCATGAGCCACAGATAGAGGAGGATTCTGTCTCCATGGAGCGGTCGGTAGCAGCTATTCTTACCGTTGACAGAGGGGTATACGATGTTGACTGCGTAGTAGTTGAAGATGGCTTCCAGCAACTCCACCTGGGGCAGAGGAAGGGCCGAGGCAGAGGGATCGAATAAGACGTGAACAAAAATGAGTGTCAAAGGGAAGAACGCCTGAGGGTTTCCACCTCTGGAAACCTCCTCATCTCTAAAACACAGATGTTGACTGTGACTGCCGCCATCCCAGATAAACCACTCACAATCCCCAACCCCCAAATCTCCGAGCTCTGGTCCCCGTTAGTGTTGCAAGGTCATTTTATGGCACTACTGTCAAAAGGCGATTGGTGTTTGTTTATTCCATTTCATGTGAATTATTTTTTAAAATTTGCCAGAGGGTGCGCGCACTTGCTAGAAAGAGAGAGAGCAAGAGAAAGCAAGAAAGCACTCACTCTGTGGGCGATGGTCCTGCTGCCAACTCTTTTCTATTTCTGCCTCTTGTTGGGTTGTGGGCATGCGTGTACCTGTACCTGGTGTGTGTTTCTTTCTTTTTTCTTTTTTTAAAGTTTTTGCCTTAGGGCACATACACTCACTGGGAGCATAAGAGAGAGAGAGAGAGATAGTGAGGGAGAAAGCGAGAAATCATCCCCTAGGGGGATGGTCATGCCACAATCCCTTCTCCCCTATTCTCCTCCCCAGATCTTGGGCATGTACACACATGCACCTGGCATGAGTTTCAAGTCACCAGATCTGAGATTCAAACTGCAGTTGGCCATGTGGGAGTCCAGCGACATAGCCACTATACCATCTGCTGGCCTCACCTGGGGTGGTTTTTAAGCTGCTGGGTGGAGAACTCGAACCACACAGTGGGCCATGTAGAAGCCAGCTCACATACCCACCAGGTCATAGGCTGGCCTACAAGAATATTTTTCAATTTTGTTGCAGAAACATTGGTCTGTTTGATTATAAAGAACTTCCCCAGATCCTCCTGGAGGTGTTATATAAAATATGCATGGGGACCAGCAGTTAGCGTAATGACTTGTATCACTGGACTCCCATGTAGTCAACCGTGGTTCGAGTCCTGGACCCGGTGGCTTAAAACTCATGCCGGGCACATGTGCATGCGTGCCCAAGATCCCGAGAGGAGAAAGGAGGAGAAGGGATTGTGGCATGGCCATCCCCCCTGGGGGGTGATTTCTCGCTTTCTGTCTGTCTGTCTGGCAAGCGCATGTGCCCTATAGCAAAAACCTCTCCAAAAAAAAAAAAAAAGCATGCACTATATTATCTCTCAACATTCTCTGTTAACCCCATCCATTCTCCAGGTGTTTGGATAAGGGATTCCGGGCCTGGTCTACTCATTCCAGCATGAACATCTATCAAGAGCTTATGATGTGCAAGGCATTTTGTCAGTCTTGCTTAATTCCCCCCCCCTCACTTCACCATACAACACTCATCTGAGGTAGAAGCTATTACTACTCCCATTTTACAGTTAAAGATACCGAGGCTCAGAAAGGCTGAGTGGCTTCCCCCAGTCACACAGCCGGAAGTGGCAGAGTTGACACCTTCCTCTGAAGCTTATGCCCTTAACGTCCATGTCCTGTTGCCCCTCTGTCCCGTAGAGTGCCCTTTCGTGTAAGTCACTTTCAGATGTGTTTCCCATTCCTGCGAGCCAGCAGCGCGTCGCTCTAAGCCCTTGCAGCACCTCCTGGAACCCTGAAATGCTGTTTGGAGAAGAAATTCGAGAGATGCGGAGAGAAGATAACTCACATTGAAGTGACTGATGTTGGAGTGTTTCAGTTCGAGTTTCAGCTTACTGTGGGGAGAAGGAGAAGCAGTGTCACCAGACCCCAGTTGGCACTTTCTCGCTGTCATCCAGGTGGAGTATGTAGTGCTTGCTGGCAAAGGCATTTTGCCTGGGGACTGGGCACCCAGGGGTTCCTTTGCAACATGTTGCTTATGGGTTGAAGCAAGCACTTGAAGCAAGCACTGTGATTTAAGAAGTGCTAGTGGCACAGTGGCAGAGCATAGGGTACCATGTGGGAAGACCCAGGTTTGCAT
Organism: Tupaia belangeri chinensis; assembly: GCF_000334495.1. NCBI lineage: Eukaryota > Metazoa > Chordata > Mammalia > Scandentia > Tupaiidae > Tupaia > Tupaia belangeri. The sequence continues at coordinate 5,962,888 of NW_006159579.1, read as the reverse complement.
CCTGGGTTGACCTGAATACACCAAGGATGCCCATGGGTGTGCCCATCATCCTGGCTGGCTGGAAGGCTGGGGGGCAGGGGAGGATGGCAGCATGGTGAGACATTACTGAGGGTACCCACCTCTCTCTCTCATAAAAAATGAAACTTTTTTTTTTTTTAAAAAACGTCATTGCGGGGCCAGGAGGTAATGTGGTGGTTAAAGGCAGTGGACTCCCACATGGCCGACCATGGTTCAAGTCCCAGACATGGTGGCTCGCCTTCTCACTTTCTCTCTCTCTTACTCTGTCCCTCTCTGGTCAAATTAAAATAAATAATAAATAAAGTTAAATAAAATAATTCTTTTAGAAAAAAACATCATTGCTAAAAATATTTGCCGAGCATTTCAATAGCTCAAAGAAACTCTGGGCCCCTGGATTAGAAGGTGACCCCGCCCTGGTGGAGGTCTCTGTTTCCAAGTGTCATTCTTAGCCTTGTCAGTGACCTGGACTAGAGGCTCTCGTTGCTGTCTGGGTATCCTGTCCCACCCTCATGCCTCCCCTACACATGGCCACTTACCTTCCCGTGGTCAGTGAGCCGACAATCCTGCTGGAGTTCACATTGATGGTGACAGAGATGCGCGTTTTCTAGAAAAGCAAAAGGAGATGACTCAGAGACCTCAGCCCACTCAGACATCCCTTGACTTAGACAAGTCTCTGAAAACCTGAGACATCCCCTTCAGTAGACAAGTCTCTGAAAACCTGAGTACAGGTGAAGAGTGACTCCCCAAGGATTATGGGAAGACACAGGAAGCGGGTGGCTCCACAGCTGACACCCACTATGGTGAGCCAAGGGGTCAGAGTTCTCCATTCTAATGGGAGCATCCAGAAAGGGGAAAAACCCGAACTGAAAACATGAAGCCTCTGAATAAGGCTGCCTGCCACCCTGCCTGTAAGAGCGACAGGGTTTTGGAGCAGACTGCCAAGGGTCACGTGGAGAGTCCCTGAGCCCTGGGGCGATTTAAAGACACCAGTAACTGGCACCTATCTTGGAGGGCGAGGACTGATGGGGTCGTGGAACCTGGTGATTGAAGGAGCCTGGGTCCCTAAATGACTATCTGATTGGCGTTCATGTGAGTAAGAAATGTCTGTTGGTTAGACCACTCAATTATGGAGGTGATCTACGATAGCAGTTAGCCTAGCCTATGTACAGAGACCTGATTATGACTAGGTATTTTAAGTTCTTTTCTTTATCTCAAAAATGACCGTTTTGAGATACAAATCACACACCATGTAATTCACCTGCTTAAAGTGTGCAATTTCGCTGTTTTTAGTATATTTACAGACTTGTATAATCATCGCCACAGTTAGTTTTGGAATATTTTATCTCACCAAGAACGGAGATGAAGAGTAAGAGAAAAAATACCTCTCCGTGGGGCATAGCCATGCCACAAATCTTGCTCCTGCATTTCAGATTTCCCATCAGGTTGCCTGTGCACATGCACGCATGCTCCACATGCTTTTCAAGCTGCTGGGGCCAGGGCTGGAACTGCAGCCAGCCCAGGGGGATTGGGCTCCGTACACGCAGCACCCAACTGTGCTACGTGTTGCCCTATTTCAGGCTCCTGAGTCCAACGATCTGTGCTTATCTCTAATTACCAGAGCCTCATAGTACGTTATAGTAAGTTTTGAAATAGGGAAGTGTGAGTCCTCTGACTTTATTTTGCCTTTTCAAGATTGTTTTGTCTACTCTGGGTCCTTTGAATTTTGATATGAATTTTAGGGTCCACTGATCAGCTTGGCAAAAGGTCAGTTGGTTTTTGATAGAGATCATGTTGAACTTATAAATCAGTTTGGAGTGTTTTGCCAAATACTTACATCTTTATACCTTCTTTAAGCCTTTTTTTTTTTTTTGGAGAGGTTTTTTTTTTTTTTGCTATAGGGTGTATGCGCTCGCCAGACAGACAGAGAGAGACATAGACACAGAAAGTGAGAAATCACCCCCCAGAGGGGATGGTCACGCTGCAATCCCTTCTCCTCCATTCTCCTCTCAGGATCTTGGGCACGTACACACACGCGCCCAGCGTGAGTTTTAAGCCACCAGGTCCGGGACGCGAACCGCGGTCGACTACGTGCGAGTCCAGTGACATAGCCATTATGCTAACTGCTGGTTCCCTTTAAGCCTTCTTTTAAAAGGTAATTTGATCATTTTTATTTATACTTAAATAAGGTTATGGACCAGCCAGTGACCTGGTGGTTCCCACATGGCCAAACATATGGTTCAATTCCAGACTTAGCAGCTTGAGAAACTCACTGGGTATGTGTGCTCAAAATCCAAAAAGGAGGGAGGGATGGAGAAGAGATTGTGCTGTGGCCATCCCCCCAGGGGGTAATTTCTCACTTTCCCTCTCACTGTCTTTCTCTCTCTCTCTGGTGAGCACACACACCCTAAGGCAAAAAAACTCTCAAAAATTTTTTAAATAGTAAATAACAGTGAGAAATTTCAGATCTTCAACTCAGCTGGAGTGAATGGCTATTAAAGTATCTTGAAACTTCGACAGCATATGTTTGGGTGAATAGGAAGGCAGGGCCCACTGAAACTGCTGGCAGGAACAGTCTCCGCATCTCAGCTCTGCCTCAGCTGAGGGAGGGGCTTACACACCTGGCGCCCACTTGGGGTTAGACTTACCGCCCTGAGCTGGAAGAGGAGCTGGCGGTCGGAGGAGTTGGGCAGGAGAGCGAAGACCTGGATATCCATCACTGGAGTGAGGGTCACATTTCCAGGGGTGAACATCAGGAGTGGTTCTGATTCAGGTGATGCCTCGATCTCTAGCTCCATGTTGGGGTACAACCTGGTCAGCTGGAGAGAGGAGGACACTCAGGGGAGGGCAGGAGACAAACAGGGAGGGCCTGCGCTGTGTTGGGGAAGACCAGTTGGGTCCCCAAGTTCACATCTCTGAGGGCCTAAACCAGCAGGAGAAATATCACAGGGTAGGGGAAACTATATTTCCAGCACTCCTTTTCAGGAAATGGCTGTCATGGTTAGAAGGGGCCCTGATAAAGTGTGGTAAAGTCTGGGCTGGGCAAGACACCCCAAAGGGTGTGTTCAAATAACAGTGAGCAGCCACCATCCTGCCTCCCAGGATGGCCATCTTGTGTTGCCTGGTGTGCACATCTGGGGCTGGAGCTGAATTGCCTGGGTCAAGAGAGGGGACTGAGTACTGTCCGCTCTGCCCCTGCCACTTTCAGCTAGGCCCCTAAAAAACATCAGGCGAATATCATGTGCCCCAAATGATTCCCCTGCCCCAGGTGCCCCTGACTGTGCCCCAGAAGGACCTGGTACATTTGTGCTGCTTGAGGACTCTTATCTCCCATTGGATCTTCCGGGAAACCCGGGGGCAGATGCTATTGTCATCCTATGTGACAGATGAGGAAACTGAGGGTCCACAAAGTTAAGTTCCAAATCTAGAAAAGAGCAGACCTAGGATTCAAATGCAGGCGGTTCAAATCCTGCATCTCTGTGCCACAAGAAAAGCATAGAATGACAGGAATTTTGTACAAAAATCTAGCTGAGTAACAGCTTTTTACCCAGTGTTCTGAGAGGTACGCCTCTAGGTATTGATTTTCTTTTTAGAATTATTTCTTTAATTCCACTTGTTATTATGATTATTTTTTAATTTTATCAGAGAGAGAGACAGAGAGAGAGAAAGGGAAAGTAAGAAAGCAAGCCGCCAGGGCCTGGACTCCAACTGCGTTCGACCATGGTCGGCCATGTGGAAATCCAGTGCCTGTAACCACCACACCACCTGCTGGCCCCTGTAGGTATTTATCTTGTCTGGTTTCTGATGAGAGTGGGCAGAGCCTACCTGAGGAATCACCGCCTGGAACCAACTGGTGTGCAAATAGATTGGAGAGTCCAGGGGAAGCTGCAGCAGGTGAAGCAGGAAGTTGCTTGAGAAGCAGGACAGCAGAGTGGTGAGTGGTACAGACGTGGAGGTCACACAGCTCGGGTTCCAGTTCTCTTTCCACTGCTTTTTAACTGACTTATTGTTATTAACCATCTTTGTTAGTGTCTTCACCTGTAAAATGGAGAAAATAATAGCACTTACCCTATAGGTTGTATGAGAATGAAAATGGGGTAGTATGTGGGTAAAAGTGCTGAGGGCAGTGCTCGGCACATAGTAAGTGCCCAATAAATGTTGGTCATTGCTGAGCTAGCTCTATGGCCTAGCAGTGGGAAAGCCGGATCTCACCTGGCCCATGTGGTTCGAATCCTGCCCCCTGCAACTTGGAAAACACTCTGGATGCATGTGCGTGCATCCTAAAATCCTGAGGGGATGGAGAGATAGAGGAGGAGGGATTGCAGCATGACTATGTCCCATCGAGGGTTGCTTTCCCCTCTCTTCCTCTCTCTCTGTCTCTCATTGGTGAGCAGAGGTGCCCTCTAGTTATTGCTATTATTATTTATGATCTCTCTCTCAGGGTCTGCTAAAGCTGGTGACCTCCATAATCTGGCGTTTGCCGTGCTTCTCCATCTGGCATTCCCCAAGCTCCTTTTCTGGTCATCTGTCATGGCGCCCATTCTCTGCACTCCTAGGACTTGCCGTTCTGTCAGTTTGGCAAACCCTGCCTGTGCCTGTCCATGGCCCGCCTTCTTTGTTCTCTCCTTCCTCGATTTCCTTTTCTAACCTGGGTGTCTCCTATAGTACTTCTGCTGCGGCTATGGAGGCTGCTCAGGCCTCCCATCAAAGAGGGCAGGTGGCTGGCAGCTCCTGCCTCCCTCACGTTCAGATCCCCACCACTGACAGTGAGGCCACACACTCCCCGCTCCTGACTTAGCACGGCAGGGCAGGTGGAACTGGGTGACTTCGTCAGAGCCTGCCAGGTGCCTAGGTGGTCAGGTAAGACCGTGGCCAAACTGAAAGCGCCTTCTACGCCTTTGTTCGCTTACTAGTATAGTCCCAGCAAGAGGCCAAAGATGAAGAGGTGTTGGCTCCCCAGTGCTGCCCTGTCCCCTACAGAATGCCCCCAGGTGAGGGAATCATCTCGTTGCCATGGGAGCCCCAAGC
>NW_006159579.1:5927051-5957814 GCF_000334495.1 Tupaia belangeri chinensis | reverse complement strand
ATTTGTGGCTGGGACAGAGGGAGTAAGGGCCGGGACAATGAGAAGGGCTAAGAGGAGAAAAGTTCTATCTAAGTCAGTGGAGAAAGAAGTCTTCAAGACCTCAGTGAAGGGTCTGTGCAGAGGCTTCCCTCAAGGAGGCCTGTGGATGGAGGCGTCTAGGCTAGGAATGCAAATACGTAGGAGTGCCTGGCCAGCCCGGCGTGGAGACAAGGCTGGAGTCTTTGACTGAAGCTCCCTACAGTGAATGTGATGTGCTGGTCGGCCATGAGGCTGGTCACGTGAGATCCGCCATGCACAGCTTTGTACCGCCTGTGGATGGGCCTGAAACACAGGCATTGGGTTTTTAGCCTGGAGCCCGACACTTCACATTTCTGCATGACACACGACTTCTCTACAAGCAGGATTCCTCTACGAGCAGTCTTTGTAGCTCCCATTAACATACTGACCTGTTCTCAGAGCTGCGCCTCTAACCCAGCCCCACTTCCTCCCCGGCTCCTTTTGCAGCTATCAACACTGCATTGACTCTAAGGACTCTCCCCGCCTAGTCTCTCTCCGTCTCTCCTTTATCTTTCATGGGCATTTCACTAATAAATCTCTTACAAGTTTAATCAGTCTTGGCTCCTACTTTTTGGAAGACCTCATACAACTCACCATGACCTATTTATTTACTTATTTTTACTTTTAAAAATTTGCCAGAGGAATGTATGCTTCCCAGAGACAGAGCGAGAAAGGAAACCCTTCTCCCCACAACACCCCAATTAGGCGTGACAGTCTGGATTAGAACCCACGTTTGACAGACTCCAAATCCCACATTCTTCCAGGAGCTCCCTGCAACACCCATGGTAGGTCTACTGTCCCATTTGAAGCTCTCCCCTGGGAACCCCAACCTCCTCCCTACCCCTACTCACGTGTTCATTTCAGATGATGAAGTTCATGTGCCCAGCCTGGCATGACCACACCGCAATCCCTTCTCCATTTCTCCCTCCTTTGGGGATCTTAGGCATGTATGTACACACATGCACAGGTGCCCAGTATTTTTGGCTTTTTGTTAAGCCATCAGGGCTGGGATTAGAGTCATGTGGGTTTCTGCTTCCTTAACTATGAGACCATGGGGACAGTCCCTACTTATTTCCTTTTTTAATTGCCAGAGGGGTGTGTGCAGTTGCGAGAGAGAGAAACAAAGCACCCCACAATGGGGTGTGGTCATGCCACCATCCCTTCATTTCTCCATCCTATTGGATTTTGGGCATGCATACACATGTGCCAGGCATGTTTCTCCAGCTGTTGGGGCTGGGATTTGAACTGTGCTCAGCCTATGGAAACTGGCTTCCTTAACTGGACAACCTTATGGACTTGCCCCATAGCCTTTTTTTTTTTTTTTTTTAAATACTGCTAGCAGTTAGTTGATATATATAATGTATCAGACACCAAGCTCTTTATAGACAGTTTCTTATATAAGCCCTGGAAATAGGCATTATTAGGGTCCACATGGACAGATAGAGAAACTGAGGCACAGTCTGGATTAGAACCCATGTTTGACAGGCTCCAAATCCCACATTCTTCCAGGGGCTTTCTACAACACCCGTGGTAAGTCTACTGTCCCATCTGAAGCTCTCCCCTGGGAACCCCAACCTCCTCCCTATCCCTACTCACGTGTTCATTTCGAATGATGAAGTTCATGTGCCCAGCCTGCTGGTAGACCCGGCTGGCCGTGTTGAAGACATATTCAGAGACCGCAAAGTAGATCATTTGGTCGTGTTGCATGGGCAGCCTGATGGCTGGGGCATCAAAGGGGGCTGAGGAGCGTGAGCTGAGGCTGAAGAATTCACCCTGGAGAAGAGGACTGATCAGCCACTGGTGGTTCCTGCCGTGGAGGGCGTGAGGCAGGAGGCTCCAAAGCCTGCATGGGTGGTGGCTGGGGTGGTAGTTTCTCTCCAGAATGTGGGGCCTGGAGTGAGGAAAGATCCCCTCAGGCCCCTCAGCATTCAGGCCCTGACAGCTGCCTGCAATCCCCAATTCTTTTATTTATTTATTTTTTAGATTTTTGCTATAAGGCACATGCACTCACCAGAGACACGAAGAGAGAGACAGTGAGAAGGAAAGTAAGAAATTACTCCCAAGAGGGATGCCATGCCATAATCCCTTCTCCTCTGTTCTTCTTCTGGGATTTTGGGCATGTATACATGCTGATGAGGTTTGAGCCACCAGGTCCAAGACTCGAACTGCAGTCAGCCATGTGGGAATCCAGTATATTTAGCACCACACCACCTGCTGGTCCCTGAAATCCCTCAGTTCTAATGTCAACCATTTGGGAGTTTTTACAAGCCCAGAACATAGGAGAGGAAACACAGCCTGGTGGAAAAAAAACATGGACTGGATTTGAATCCTTGACATTAGCTCTGGGACTTTGGGCAAGTCACTAACCTCCTTATGCCCCGACTTCCTCACCCGTAAAATGGGGATGATACTGATATTACTTCTGCTTCATATCAGTGGTATGAAATTTCAGTAAATTAAACCCTTCATTGTATAAACACTTAGAACTGACACATAGTAAGAAGCATGTAAGTGTTGGGCCAGCCGGTGGCAAGGAGGTTAAGGTCGCTGAATGCCACACGGCCTAATCATGGTTCGAGTCCTGGACCTAGTGGCTTGAAAATAATGCTGAGTGTGTGTGCATTCATGCCCCAAATCCTGAGAGGAGAATAAAGAAAGGATTACAGGGTGGCCATTCCCTCTGGGGACTTTTCCTCTCTTTCTCTGTCTCTGGTAAGTACACAGGCCCTATAATAAACTATATATATATATGCCTTTTTTAAAATTTTTATTTAATAAAGAAAATAAAATTGGAGAGGGCAGCTCTCCAAGGTCTGGCTCAGCCCATAGAAGGGATGTGGAAGGAACGATGGCAGTGAAGAGGGGGTGTGTTAAATTTCCTATTGGTGCTATGAGAAATTGCTGTGATCTTAGTGGTTTAAAATAGCACACCTTTATTCTCTTACAGTACTAGGGGTCAGTAACAAGGTGTTTGCAGGCCTGTTTGCCTTCTGGCGCCTTCAAGGGAGAGTCTGTTTCCTGGCCTTTCCCACCCTCTAGTAGTGACACCTGCATTCCTTGGCTTGTGGCCCTCCTGCACACCAGATGGGCATTTGCTTCCATCACCACGTTGCCTTCAGGCCCTACAATTACACTGATCCTAGCTGGATAAACCAGAATAATCTCACCACCTCATGATTCTTCCCTAAGTCGCAGCCTCAAAGTCTCTGCCAAATGTCTCAAAGTAACATTTACAGATTCTGAGGGTCAGGATGTGGACCTTGTTGGGGGGCAAGGCAGGTGGTAATAACTGCTACCTTATACACGTGCTGTGTGGCAGGCACTCGCTAGCACTTTAGACACATCAGCTCAGTTCTATCAAACCTTATGAGGTAAGGCTGTGATTCCAATGTAATAGAAGCTCAGAGAGGTTAAGTAACTCTCCCAAGGTTTCCCAGCACGTAAGTGGTAGAGCCAGGATTTGAGCTCAGGTCTTCTGGACTCCAAGCAGATTTGCCATGTTGGTTCATAGACCTCATTTGAGGTCTTGGTCTGCAGTACCTAGTACCACATCTGCCCACCGTGGGCACTGAGCAGAGCTGTGGTGCACTGGCAGGTAGATGGGCTGGAAAGGGAGGAGAAGGTGGAGCTGATTTCCTACCAGCCCCCAACTCAGAGCTCTTGCTCCACAGCCTCTCACCTTGAAGGGTATGTCCAGGCCTTGAGGTCACCTGGGGCGCTCCTACCAAACTGTAGTCAAGGCCGGCAACCTGGTCAATCATCAAGGTGACTGTGAAACAGGAAAGAGGGAGCTTATAAACAAGTAGCCACATGCAGTGGAGCACGTGGTGTGCTGTGTGACTCCAGCGAGCTTCGTTCACATGATGATCGCCTTTGAAGAATACGAATGGAGCTGGAGTTGATCCAGGGTACCTTCGACCACAGAGAATGCTTCATGAATTAATTCATATTAATTAATTAATTTCTTAGAATGATTTTATTTCATTCTATTTATTATTATTATTAACTATTATTATTGTTTTAAAGTTTAACCAGAGAGAGAAAGGGAAAGTGAGAAAGCAAGCTGCCAGGTCTGGAACTCAAACAATGGTCAGCTATGTGGAAGTTCAGTGCCTTAACCACCATGCCACCTGCTGGCTCATACTTACTTACATTGAATTGAGCACCTGCGATATGCCAGGCATAATGCAAGGGGCTGAAGAAACAGCCATGAGTGAGACACTCAAAGTCTCTGTCCTTATGGAATGCAAACAGAAGGAAAACTGTGCAATTTAGGTCCTGGACCTGGCTGCTTGAGAAACACACAAAGCCCATGTGTGTCCATGTCCAAAGCTCAAAGAGAGGAAGAAGGGATTGTGGTGACTACGCCCCATGGAGGGTGCGTATGCCCTTTAGCAGAGAAACAAAAGAAAAAGAGTAAAATTGCAGCTGCATTGGGTGGCAGAAGCCTACCAGATGATGCCAGCTCTATAAGGAGGGCAAAGCGAGGGCTAGCAGGCTACTTAGTGCATCGGGGAAGGCTGCTTGGGCAGGAACCTAAAGGAGGGGCTGTCATTTTGGTGAAAGGTAGTGGGTGTGAAGGAAGGGGGCTCCTGGCAATGGGCACAGCACGCGCAAAGATTGGGCTGCAGTGTGGAGCAGGGCTTACTAGGGAGCTGATGGGGCCCCGCGTGATGGGATGAGCAGTGGTGGTGGTGGGGGCTCACAGCACCCCTTTTCTGTTGAAGTGGCACATGGCCACATGTTAGTGCTCCTCTGCCCACTTTATGCTCCCTGCAGGTTTCCGAGTCACTGCCCCCCATTCCCTGGTTCACACCTCCAGAGAACAGACCCTAAGAGAAGTGGTGGCCCCGTGTCCAACTCTATAAGATGGAGAGATACTTGATGGGGAAAATTCTCCCAGGTCTGTTCAAGGGGGTGATGGTTCTTAGGGTCCTTGATGTTGTGGCATCTGACAGCACCCAGAAAAGTGAGAGGGGGCTCCAAACCTGGCAGAGTCTGCAGATAGGGCTTCAGGTAGGAGGCAGCTGACTTCCTGATCATTTCGCAGATCTGCCAAAGTGGGCGAGAAAGCCGAATGAGTCCTTCCTCCCCCTCTGTCCTTGGCAACACCCCTGTCTTCCTTACCACCACCTGCAAGATCCATGGGTTACATGCCTGCCCTGTGGGTACCTCTGTGTGCATTAGGGGTTAAAGCAACCTGCACATTTAATAACAAGGGGGTGAGGAGTATGGCTGCACGAAGAGGCTGTTGTCCCCATCAACACACAGCACTTAGACCCTGTTCCATCTGGGTTTGTTCTCACACAGGTGGGTCCAGCTTAAGTTCCTGAATTTGTCTGGGACCCCCAGTAAAAGTGGGTGGTGGTGAGGTCTGCACTGCCCAAGGGTCAGCTATTGTCATGGTCCTCATGTCATTGTGTTGGTGGCTAAAGTGGTAAGAAGTGCCTAAACGCATGCATTAGAGGTCAGAGGGGACAAAGCAGAAAGGCCCTAAGGGCAGGACGCAGGCTTGACCACCGAGAACTCTTAGGTGCCTCTCCGTACTGAGTCGCTGAAATCTCGCCATTACCTGGCCATCTGGTAGTAAGAGGAACCATGAACAGATACGACATCCAGTCTTCAGGCAGTACTGACTAGGGCCACCAGAAGTCCCAAAGCAAAGCCAGAAGAGGGCCTTAAATTAGCCGTCAGTTTATTAACTGTATACGCTCTGGTCTGAGATGATCCTAACTTCAACTCTTCCTTCTCCAGCAACCATGATTTTACCTTTACTTGTCTATCGTTTACTTCATATTTTCTTTATACCAAATGGCCTTTTATAAAATTACATACATTTAATAAAAATATATAGAAACTTTATCCCTCTTGTCAATGGAGAGCTGCCATCCCTTGGTATAAACAGACTATCGCTGAGAAAATGAATATAAGAGATTGAGAAAACTTCTGGAATCCTGGTTAGACACTGTTAGTCTAGTTAGATAATGCCCCCTTTAAAAAAAAAGTGTTCAGGATACATTGCCCCAAACTTAGACTTCCCCTTTGATGCAGAAAGAGAAAGGCTGCAAAGAGAATTACTTGCTCATTCTGTCATTTTGCATAATTTAATACCAAAGTTTCTCATCACTTAAATTCAGCCTTCCTTTTGGAGTTTCCTCACTTTGAGAAGCATTTTTTTTTTTTAAATTTGACCAGAGAGAGACAGAGACAGAGAGAGAGTAAAAGTGAGAAAGCAAGCTACCAGGTCCAGGACTTGAACTGTGGCCAGCCATGTAGGAGTGTCCAGTGCCTTAACTGCCATGCCACCTGCTGGTCCCCGAGAAACATTCTTTTAGGCTGTCATGTGAGCCTGACCTAGCTTAGTCTGGAGCACCAAGTAAGGAAGGGCAGTGCCACCAGGAAGCCAGCCCTCCCAGGGACTTCAACCATCCTTTATCAAGTCCTTCTGCCTGCCAGAGGTCCTCTTACAGAGCACAGAAGCCTTCCACTCACAGCACTGTGGAGACTGGAGTCAGTGACCACATCTGAAACTGTCCATTTCTGGGGCTTGGTTTCCGTGGCACCAACCTCATTCCCCCTGGATGCATGGTACCCAGATTTGTCTGGCCTACATTTCCTGCATCTGTAGGCGGAGACCATGACCCACCCACCCCTGGCTTCAGCCTGCTGCACAGTGATATGGAGAGCATAAATGGTGATGGAAATAGCCTTGCTCCATAAACCCAGCTTTTACTCTGTGCAAGGTACGGTGAACACATATGCATAGCGTATCATTTGGTCCTCACACCAGCCTTGCAAGTAGATGTTATAATCATACCTGCATACTTCATGCACGCTTTATAGACAAGCATTCTAATTCTCTTTCTCTCTGATGAGTGCACCCACCCTAAGACAAAGACCCTTAAAAAGGAAAAAGAAAAAAAAAAAGAATTCGAAGGCTCAGAAGGGTTAAGTCTGTTCATGAAGACCGACTGGAATTGGCAGAGCTGGAATTTAAACCCAGTGTTTGACTATAGAGATCATGCATTCAGATGAAGCATCAAAGAGGTGAAACCTCTTTTGAGATAGCTCTGAAATACTAATGATGAATGCTCTGAGCATGACTCGAGTGCCAGGTACTCCACATGGTTATCTAATCAAATCCGCACCAACCCCTCAAGTAGAGTCATTGTCCTCATTTTACGAATGAGGAGATTGAGGCTCTGGTGGGTGCATCAATTTACCCCCAAATATACAGAGGGTAAATGAAAGAGGCACCTCTGCCTCTACAGACCAAGGCTTCTTCCAGAGGAAATACTGAGGACTGTCCCCATTGCTGTTTTCAATATAGTGTTCTTTTTTGTTTGTTTTTTGTTTTACTTAGGAAATCTTTTCCATCCTTAAGGTGAGAAAGATGTCCTAGATTTTCTTCTAAAAAGTTTTGAAATTTATTTTGACATTTACTCCTGAGACTATCTGAGTTGAATTTTGATAATTTGCAACTTAAAGAGGCTGATGAATTTAGGGGTCAAAAGCCTTGAAGACTGTTGGAGAGAGAAGTTGATTTTTGTGTATGGTGTGAGGGAGGGATTCTCTGTCAGGTCTATAACTATACTGAGGGAGGAATCCAAAGTCACCTCTCCCCTATATCTCACTAATGTTTCCTACAAATAGATATTCAAATAATGCTTTGTCAGTTTCAAATACCCACTAGCATATGTGATCATACAAACTTGGGACAGCCTTGAAGTTTGCCGTGAATAAGAAAGATTTTGCTAAGCAAAAAAATTTTATTAAAGGATTATTCCATTTATCTTTTTAAATTACTAATTTATTTATTTTTAATTTGACCAGAGAGGGACAGAACAAGCAAGAGAGAGAGAAAGTGAGAAAGCAAGCCACCAGGTCCAGGACTCAAACTTCTATTGGCCATGTGGGAGTCCAGCACCCCTAACCACTACACCACCTGCTGGCCTCTTGCTAAGCAAATTTAAATGGCTCTGAACTCAAGAGAAAAGGTGGTTTCCAAATATCAAATGTGTAGATGCCAATGGTCCATGTACTATCTGCTTATCCTTTTGTTTACCTTTTGTTTCAAGGTTTCTTTGATTCTGTTTTCAATTCTTTCATGGAAGAGGTTCAGGATCCAGCTGCAGAAAAGAGGAAGGAAGGTCAGTATATATTTTATGATTAACTGAGATTCCCGAGAGGAGGACTACCATCATTCTGGACGTTTCCCATTTTAAGTCCAACCCACCCAGATAGAGTTAACCTAAAATGGTGACTCATAGTATAGCTATATATATCTGTAGTTTTAACTTCTCTGGTATGCTTTTTCTTTTATTTACTTACTAATTAATTAATTAAATAATTTTTGGAGAGGTTTTTGCTATAGGGCATGTGCGCTTGCCAGAAAGACAGAGAGAGACAGAGAGACAGAAAGCAAGAAATCACCCCCCAGAGGGGATGGCCACGCCACAATCCCTTTTTCATTCTCCTCTTGGGATCTTGGGCATGCACACACACATACCCAGTGTGAATTTAAGCCACTGGGTCCGGGACTTGAACTGCAGTTGACTACATGGGAGTCCAGCAACATAGCCATTATGCCAACTGCTGGTCCTTGCTTTTTCTTTTTTTTTTTTCTTTCATTTATTTATTTTTACATTTTCCCACAAACATTTGGTCCTTGCTTTTTCTTTAAAAAAACCAACTCCTTTCACATTTTCTGTCCTATGGTTCAGTGGGCCTAAACTCTACCCCTACTTTTAAGTCTAAGGATGGGTACTAGACTCCAACTCAGCCAACCAGTCCATAATGATTAGTCCAGGAATGAGCACATGACCCAACCTAGACCAATGAAAGCTTTTCCAGGTGCTATATGGGAAAGGCCACTCTCCTTGCTGAGATGGTGAGACTAAGGGTCATGAAAGCCTGGAGCTCCTGACAACCATCTTTGCTATGCTAACGATAGAGGACCCTGCCTGAGAATAAAACCAACAGAAAAAAAGGCAAACTCAAGCGACAGAGAGATTCTCAGTGACATTGGTCAAACACCTGGATCCATTCACAGCTTTAGATCCACCCCTGAATAGTCCAATTCTTATGGGTCAGTCAAGTCCGTTCTTAATGCTTCAACATCTGAGTTGAATTTTGGGAAATCGTGATTTAGAAGAGGTTGGTAAATTTAGAGAATTGAGGACCAGAAAAATGGAAATATTTAAGAATAAACTTCAGCCAACCAGCAGGTACAATGGCGGTTGAGGCAGCTGGATCCCACGTGTGGCTGACTCCACAGTTTGAGTCCCAGACCTGGCACCTTGAAAAACACGCTGAGCGCATGCCCAAAATCTCAAGAGGAGAATGGAAAAGAAAGGCTTACTGCATGGCCATCCTGCCTGGGGGGTTGATTTCTCACTTTGTCTGTCTGTCTCTTTCTGATGAGCACAAGCACCCTACAGCAAAACTAAAAACAAAAACAAAAACAAAGAAGAATAGACTTCAGAAAAAGTGAAATGTGTGGCTGTTAAATACGTACAGAGATACTCAACATCGTTTACAAGATAGACACTGATTAAAACTGAGATACCCTTTCCTTTCAGATTGGCAAAAAACGTAATCATTGATAATTGCCACGCTGGTGATAGCGTGGGTAAACAGGTACTTTTACATGTTGTTAGTGGAAGTGGAGACTAGCAAAACCCCTTAGAGGGTGATTAGAACATGCTGAAGTTACAAAATGCACATACCTCTTGGCTCAATCATTCTGTAAGAATTTATCCTAGACTTTATTTTTCTAGGTGCAAAATGATACCCTGTACAAGGTTATCCTTTGGGGAACCAGCAGTTAACGTAATGGCTATGTCGCTGGACTCCCATGTAGTCGACTGTGGTTCGCGTCCCCGACCCGGTGGCTTAAAACCCACGCCAGGTGCGTGTGCGTGGTGCCCAAGATCCTGAGAGGAGAATGGAGGAGAAGGGATTGCGGCGTGGCCATCCCCTCTGGGGGGTGATTTCTTGCTTTCTGTCTCTCTGTCTCTCTCAGTCTGTCTGGTGAGCACACGCGCCCTATAGTGAAAAACCTCTCAAAAAAAACCCCCCAAAACAAAAAAAATCAAAAACAAGGTTATCCTTTGTAGCACAAAGGCTAGGAGAAACTCTGCCCTCCTCCCCCTCCTCCCTGAAAACTGAAAGTTTACCAGTAGAGGACTAATTATGTATGTTACAGTGCCGTCATATAGTGAGACTTTGAAAAGAAGGGCAGCTCTCGTTTTCTGATGTGGATGGATTTCCAAATATATGTTAAGTGAAAAAAGCTAGTGACATGATACCATAGATGATATGCTCCATTCGTGTAACAAATAAAAGAATGACTATCCAAATGTGTGGTCTAGACTCTCAGGAATGATACCTATGACACTTAAACTGGGTAGCGTTTAAACTGTTGGTGAAGGTACCGAAGTGGAGAGAAATTTTTTCACTCAGTACCCTTTTGTGCTGTTTGAATTTTGAATGATATGAATAAATGACCAATTCGAAACATTTGGAAAACTTTTTCTAATTTTATAATTTGCCGTAGGGTGTGTGTATTTTCCAGAGACAGACAGACAGACAGAGAGAGAGAGAGAAATTAACCCCCCAGGGAGCATTGCCATGCCAGAATCCCTTCTCTTCCATTATTCTCTTGAGAGTTTGTGCCCAGCATGTTTTTCAAGCCCCCAGATCCAGGATTTGAACTGCACAGTTGGCCATGAGAGATCCAGAGATCCACCTGGCTGGCCCCCCCACTTTTTTTTTTTTAGAGAGAGACTTTTGCTATAGGGCATGTGTGCTTATCGGAGAAACAAAGAGACAGAAAGCGAGAAATCACCCCCTGGGGGGATAGCCACGTTGCAGTCCCTTCTCCTCCATTCTCCTTTCAGGATTTTGGGGGGACACACATGAGCCTGAAGGGAGTGTGAAGTCACCAGGCCCGGGACTTGAACCGTGGTTGACTACATGGAAGTCCAGCAATGTAACCATTATGCCATCTACTGGTCCCAACTCCCCAATTTTTTAAGATATAAAGAAGGAGTTAAGGCCCATTTTTTATATCCTCCTGCCCCAAATCTGCCAAATAATTTGTCAGTTTGGCAATTGGTAAGTCACTTACTCATTTATTCAATGAACATTTGCTGAGTGCCTCTTACAGGATAAGCAAATAGGTGCTGAGGGGACCCTGATGAGTAAGACAGCATTGTCCCTGACCTCATGGAGTGCGTGTGAATCTAAGCCACTTCCAATAAAGCTGCCCACAGGGACCAGCTGATGGCATCGTGGTTATGTCACTGGATTCCTTCATGGCTGACCATGGTTTGAGTCCTGAACCTGGTGACTTCAAATACATTCATACCGGGCATGTGTGTGTGTGCATACCCAAGATTCCAGGAGGGTTTGGAGGAGAAGGGATTGTGGTGTGGCCATTCCCTTCCCACACACTGGGGGGTGATTTCTCACTTTCCTTTTCAATGTCTCTGTCTCTGTCTCCCTCAGAGCAAGCACATGCATCCTAAGGCAAAACTCTCTTTAAAAAGAACCCAAAAGCTGCCCACAGGGAGTCACTCCTGACCAGAGACACCACTCTGTGAGAATGTTGGCCCAGCTTGGGGCTTCTCACATTATGTTTTTGTAAGCACCAGTGAGGGCAATACATTTTGGGAAATAAGTGAACTGAATTTGTAGAATTACTTCTGGCAAACTTTTTTCTCCCATAAAGTTTTCTTTACCATTCAATCTTGCTGAGTGAATGACCAGTGATGCATATTATAAACAAACGTATGCGTATTAGAAATCCATGCAGTAAAACTGAACACGGAGTGGGACCAGCAGTTAGTGTAATGGCTATGTCACTGGACTCCCACATAGTCGACCGAGGTTCGCGGCCCGGACCCAGTGGCTTAAACTCATGCCGAATGTGTGTGCGTGCATGCCCAAGATCCCGAGAGGAGAATGGAGGAGAAGGGATTGTGGCGTGGCCATCCCCCCTGGGAGGTGATTTCTCACTTTCTATCTCTGTCTCTCTGTCTGGTGAGTGCATGCGCCCTATAGCAAAAACCTCTTCAAAAAAAAAAAGAAAAAACTGAACACGAGTGTCTCTTGAGGTTCTGCAGTACACATTCTGAATTGTCCAGGACTCTGCTCTCTGAGCAAGTCTGGGGCCCACAGCCTGGCTGGACCCTGGGCCCTGGATGGTGCCTGCTGAGCTTTGGCTGTTGCCATAGAGGCTATGACTGCGGTCCCTGATGGTCATGGTGGGGATGTTGCTTCCAGAAGAGCCTTATGCTTCCTACACTCTTGAATACGCCTCCAGCCTTGAGTCAAAGTTCAAGAGATTGAAGCAGTTAGAGATTTTCCATTAATCACATCTGACACAAAGTCAGCCTGGACTCCTTTCTCCTCTTCCTGCTCACTTTCAATCCAGCCTCCTAAATAGGCTTTAAGGGCCAAGTGGTGTCTTGGCAGTGACACCACCAGACCTCGTAGAAAGGTCTGGGATGGAATGCAGGCCTTCCTGAGCATGCCAGGTGACCATGCACATGCCTGTGACCTGGGCTGGCTGGGACAGGGCATGGATTGCGGTGTGACGACCTCATTGGGATTGCCTGTCTCACTCCTCTCATTCTCAGTCTCTTTCTCTCTCATGGAAGAAATGAATAAATACACACCTTAAAGTACGTTTCCCTACCTCTACTGCTATTGCTTTCTTGGGGGCATCATCAACTCTTTCCTGGACAATCGTCTCTGCCTCCCCTCTGGTCTCCCTCCATCCACTCTGTGACACTCTAATCTCTTCTAAAGAAGCAGTCTTTTAAGAAAGCATATCTGGGGGCCAGTAGATAGTGTAGTGGTTATATCACTGGCCTCCCACATAATCGACCACAGTTTGAGCCCCAGACCTAGTAGCTTGAAACTCATGCCGGGCACATGTGCATGTGTGCCCAAGATCTCAGGAGGAGAATCGAGGAGAAGGAATTGTGGCATGGCCATCCCCCCTGGGGATTGATTTCTCATTTTCCCTCTCACTGTCTCTGTCTCTCTCTGCAGTGAACACATGTGCCCTAACGCAGAAAAAACCTCCTCTAGGAAAGTATATCTGATTATATTACCACCCTGCATGCCATCTGGGCTCTTTGGCAATTACTCCATGCTGCTGTTGTAGCACTAAGGCAGTCTTTGGCAAAAATGGAAATACAGGAGTAAGGCAAGCATCCCAGTAAAACTTAATTTACAGAAACGAGGGGCAGAGTTAGGCCCATAGGCCAGAGTTTGCTGTTCCTGATCTTAATAAGACTTAAAATCTTGCTCTTGAGCCCCCCGAGGTGAGGGTGAGGGCAAGGGTGAGCCGGATGTGAAGGCAGCTCTGTCTCCAAGTGAGTGTGTGGGGCCACTCACCTTAAACTTCCAGAAATGTCAATGCTGATATGGCCAATGGAGGTGCTGCAATAGGCCACTGTGGCGTTGGGTCGTCCAGACTGGTCCTTGCCCAAGTTCAGAGAAACCGAGATGGATGTGCCATCCATACCCATGTCAAAGGTGCCTGCGAGGTTACTGGTTGGGAGAAATACAGAGCAAATCGCCGTGTAATCAGGGTCGCTTCTCAGACAAGGAGCCCAAAGAACACAGACCTGTGTTTGTGTCCCAGGTCCCCATTAGCTGACTAGGTATCTTGCCTGGGCCTCCACTTATCATTAATTGAAATTGCCAGTGTTTATTGAATATTTGCTGCTAAACGCCTTACTTATTTTATTTACTCCACATCTGCATCTAGGTGGGATATTATCATTTTTAACATATTTTGTAAGCATGTGCATGTACTCACCAGAGAGAGAAAGAGAGAAAGGGAGAGAGAGAGAGAGAGAGAGTGAGAGACTGAGAGAGAGAGAGAGAAAGCACACTGTCATGGGTAATGGTCATGCTGCAATCCCTTCTCTTCTACCTCTCCCTCCCTTTGGAAATTTGGGCATGCATGCACCTAGTGTGTAACTCAAGCTCTACCTCTGCCTCCCTTTGGAAATTTGGGCATGCATGCACCTAGTGTGTAACTCAAGCTGTTGGGTCTGGGACTCAAACCATGCAGTCGGCCATGTGGGATCCAGCTGCCTTAACCACCACCATGAGCTGACCCTAGATGGATTATTATTAATCTTATTCCACAGATAATGAACCTGAAGCTTAGGAACAGTCAGACCTGAGTCCTTTATAAAACAGGCAGTTAAGAATACAGGGATGGATGGGGCCAGTAGGTGGCATGGTGGTTTAGACACTGGACTCCCACATGGGTGACATGGTTCAAGTCCTGGACCTGCTGGCTTGCTTTCTCACTTTCCCTTTCTGTCTCTCTCTCTCTGATCAAATGAATAATAAGAATAATAAGAATAAAGTTAAATAAATAAATAATTTTTTGGGATAATATAGGAATGGAGCAGTAGATGGTGTAATGGTTATGTTGCTGGACTTACGTAGTCAACCATGGTTCGAGTCCCAGACCCTGAGACTTAGAACTCATGCCAGATACATATACAAGTGTACCCAAAATCCCAAGAGGAGAATGGAAGAGAAGGGATTGTGGTGTGGCCATCCCCTCTGAGAGGGTTATTTCTCGCTTTCTGTCTCTCTGGCGAGTGTATGTACCATATAGCAAAAATCCCTTTCTAAAAAAAGAATCCAGAATGGAAGTCTGGAGTAGGAGGCCATGTCCTTGCCCAAAGCAGAGAGACATTCTAACCCAAGCACGACTCACATGAAAGCCTTTTTTGCCTTCCAGTTTCCACTGACAGACATGTAGCTGGCCAACAGAGAGGCTTTCACATCCTTCTCCGGGAGCAGACTGTAATCTGAGTTCCAGAGCACGAAACGATGAAGCCTCAGTCTATAGGGAAAGAAAAGGAAACAACAGGAAAACCAGGGGCTCCTCAGTCTCCTGAACGATTTCCCAGAGTCTTCTTCAACCTCTCACACCCTCTTTCAAATGTATTGAACTACATAGGACTGTCAAATCATTTTACTGAGGCCCAGGCTTGCTGACATAGGCGGATCCCAGGCTGACCTAAAACATGCCCGCACATGTGTGTCCAGGATCCCGATGAGCTGAGGCACAGGGGAAAAGGGATCTCATCATGACAGACCCTGTCCGGGGGTGTGCGCCTGCCACTGTAAACGGGGCAGGTGCATTCCAGGTAGCATGGCACTTGCCACTGCCTTTTTATTCTCAGACCCATTTCCTGTCCTCTTGCTCCAGCCTATAAGGTACAGATGGGACTGGTGTGCAAACTACATTTCCCAGGCTCCTTCACAACCAGCTTCCCATTAGGATAGGCCAATGGGAAGCATTTGGGAGATTACAGGATGAAAAGGGGGGAAAGCCAGACTATTTCTTCTCCTCTCTGTGCCAGGAATTACATTTTTAGCAGAGGTTATTCTTCCACAGTGTGGCCAGTTCCTGCCCGACAGCCTCTCTGGGCCTAAAGCCTCTGCCATATTGATGTAGGGGCTGGTGATAGTTTCTAAGGGTCTTCCCTTTGTTCTGATGATTTGAGACACACACAGTCCCTTCCAGAAGCCCCATAAGAGCGGGCTATGATCCCTCTGTCTTTACTTTTGGTGACGATTCCATGTTTATCTCCTCCCCCGTGAGCCCAGGCCCCCCATCTTTCCCCCGTTGCTGCCCCTGTGGTGGAAAAAGGAGATTTCACCCATCAAACTCATAGTTGACACTTCCAACCCAACTGAGCTGGAAGCTTCCAGACAAATCAGGCAGCCTGATTGTAGACAGCTCCTTCTTCAGGATGGCAACTCCGTACTGGCGGGCTGTGGGCAAATGTTATAGAAAGGTCTTTGAGTTGGTTCACTATGTAGAAAGCAGCTTAGCAAAAGAGTTGGGTGGTGGCCCTTGGAATGACCTACTCTGGGACTGAAGGCAGGATTTGCTGCTTACCATTGGGGTAATCCTAAACAAATTCCTGACTTTCCCTGAGCCTCAATTCCTCATCCATAAAATAGTCATTGTAATAAAGATACTGAAAATTAAATTAGATTGTAATAAAGACCTGAAAATTAAATTAGATCATGAACTCAAAGCGCTGGTAAATGGCAGTGGTTGTCACTTCTCTAGTCAACAAGGTGTTAAAGCAGTGATGGAACAGAGGGGTGGCCTTTGAGGAATCATTTATAACAGTGCGGCCAAATCTTGGGGTTTTTCACTATTGCCTGGGCCATATGTTCGCCATGTGGACTCTAGGCCCAGCTGCAACCATTCTTAGTAAATCCCTAGAATCTGTATTTCAAAATGTGTCCAGCTTTTCTTATGTGGGGAAATGCTGAACTACTCCTACCCACCCCTTCTGACTCAGGAAAGGGAAACTGAAGCCCAGAGTGACACATCTAGGATTTCTAAATCAGGAAGTGGCAGAGCCTAACTCAGGGCTCCTCATCTTTATTCCCCTGCCACTTTGATGGGCAGCAATGGATGCTGAAGGAAGGACCGATTCCCCTTACCGTATTCTAGGCCTTTTCTGGTGATTCTGGCCACGAACCCTGGATTAGAAGCTCCTTCTCCAAACCCGGAGAGCTCTGGCAGCAGCAGTAGGGCCACCACCACACAGTATGGTCTGGCCATCATCCTGCGTCTTCAGCTCTTTCCCGGGCAGAGGTCGCTCAGTGTCTCCCCTTTCTTAGAGGAGATAATGGAGGCTGAGGTGCTTATAAAGCCTGGGGCCAGATGAGGAACTGAGCCAGCTGTGGGGTGGGGCAGGGAACATTGTGGGCTTAGGGGGGTAGGGGGGGACGGGTTTCAATCCAGTTTCCAGAAACTTGAGATGAGGAGAAGATTTGCTTGTGAAACTGTTTGAGGTTTATTTCTGAAAGTAGGGGAAGTGGCGCCATACCTTCTGCCTCTTCCCCTTCCAAGTTTTCCTGCCCAGTGCTGCCAGAGGAGCCTCCCTGCGACATGTCTCCCTAGCTGAACACGTCCATTCATTCCCCGCGCTCTGCAGACTGAAGTCGGAACACCCAGCCTGGCAGTGAAGGTGATTATGATTTGGCTGCAATGCACCTCTCCAACCGGATCTTCCACTGCCCAAGCCCTGCGCTCTGGCCCCCCTGGAATGTGCTGTTCTCAGCTTACACACGGAGACAATCTCATGTCAGGCCGCTCACGAATAGAACGGTTGCATTCCACGACTTTAGGCTCCAGGCAGTTTCCAATCTGCTCTCGCCTATCTCTCTGGCTCGCTCTTTTTGGCTGAAGGGTGTATGCACTTGTCAGAAAGAGACAGAGAGACATAGAGAGAGGGAGAGAAGAAGGCACTCATCATGGGGAATGGTCACTCTGTAATCCCTTCTTCATCACTCCCTTCTTTTGGGATTTCGGGCGTGCATGCGTGTTTCTCAAGCCACTGGGTCTCGGACTTGAACCATCCCATTGGTCATATGGGATCTGACTGGTGCAATGAGTCTTGACACATGCGTTCTCTTGTGTGATTGTACCATGATCAAGATACAGAATACTCCATCATCCCAATAAATTCTCTTGTGCTTTTTCTGGTCAATTTCCCTTCTTCCTCAACCCCAGAAAACTACTAATCTGTTTTCTGTTACCAAAGATTAATCTTTCTTGTTCTATTACAGAACTTTCTATGGGTGGAATCATAAACTATGTGTTTTTTCTGTCTGTCCTCTTTCATACATCATTATGCTTTGTGGGGTTTTTTTTTTAGAATTATTTTATTTAACTTCATTTTGTTACTATTGTCATCGTTACTTTTTAATTTGATCAGAGACAGAGAGAGAGAGAGAGAGAGAAAGAGAGAAAGTAAGAAAGCAAGCTGCCAAGTTCAGGACTCGAACTGCAGTTGGCCATCTGGGAGTCCAATGCCTTAACCACCAGGTCACTTGCTGGCCCCCAGCATTATGTTTTTGAGATTAGTTCATGTTGTTTTGTGTATTGATAATTCTTTCCTTTTAATAGCTGAGTAATACTCTACATAGTAGCTAGAACAATCTTTTTATTTTATCATATTTATACTTTAAAATATTTTTCAGATAAGAAACATATTCTCGTGGTTCAAAAAAATCAATCATCTGGGATTTTGACCACCGAAAAACTTTACCCTCCTACTCCCCAGGTTTAGCCAGGACAAGCCAATCAGCAGCCATTTATAATTGAGTTCTGAGAGGCCCCATTCAGGGATTTCAACCACCGGAGACTCTCTGCCCAAACTTCACCTTCCTGCTCTCTAGGTCTAGCCAGACTGCAGGTCGCCTCCTTCCACATTCCTCTGAATCCTCAGATTTAACTCCCCAAAACAAGAAAAGGTGTATAATTCATCAGATGGCCAGAAACCACAGCAGAGGCACAGGAATATAAGAAACCAAGAAAATATCTTTCCTCTAATGGAAAAAAATAACTCCTCTTCCCTCACAAAGAATACAAGGGAACTCATGGAATGTCTTTAAATTTTAAAGAATTTAAAATATTCATAGTGACAAAGCTAACAGAGATGCAAGAGAAGAGAGACAACGAACTCCAGAAGACGCAGGAGAAAAGCGATACCAAGTTCCAGGAGGTGAGGAAGTTCTCGCATGATCTGGAAGAGAAGATACACATCATAAAAAAGAACCAAACAATTGTTAGGGAAGAAGGCTGTAATACAGAAAATCAAAACTTCCCTTGAAAATAGCAAAAGCAGATTAGATCATGCAGAAGATCAAATCTCAGATGTAGAAGATAGAACCTCTGACCTAGAAAAAAATCACCAAAAAGACTGAGGAAATACCCCCCCAAAATGAGAATAACATATGAGTAATACTAGATACCATTAAACGCCCAAATATCTGGATCATTGGTATCCCAGAAGGTGAAGAAACTAATAAGGGCATTGATAATCTATTTTATGAAAACCTGGAAGAAAACTTTCCAAACCTAGAGAGGCACTCAAATATCCAGACCCAAGAAATACACAGAACCCCACATAGGATCAATCCAAGATCTTCCCCAAGGCACACCACAGCCAGAGACAAGATACTAAAATTGGCAAGAGAGAAATGTCAAATTACTTTAAAAGGATATCTCATAAGGCTAACATCGGGCCTCTCGTAGGAAACAATGCGAGCAAGGAAAGAATGGGAAAATATATTCAAAGTGCTAAGTGAAAAACAATTTCAACCAAGAATACTATACCCAGCAAGATTATCTTTCATATGGGAAAAAAAGACAGAAACATTCTCAGATAAACAAAACCTGAAAGAATTTACCAACATTAGACCAGCTCTCCAAGAAATGCTGAAGGGAGTACTGTACCAGGAAAACTAAAGTTGGACACATGGAAATGAGAGTACAAAAAACAACCAAGAGAATGGCCAGCCTAATGATATGGACAAGTCCAGAGTTGAATGTTAATTTCCAGAGTTTAAATGGAAAGATCAGACCATAGTAACACTGCAAACTCCACAGAAGAAAGATTAATTATATGAGTCTGAACTAGTGAAATAGAATTTTTTACTTTAGACTAAAACATTACTGACTTCTTTGATGCTTTGATTTCCATATTTAAGGATTTTTATCTTCACTTGAACTGTTGATAGGTTCATCTACCTCCTACTTGAGCTGAATCCTAACCTTTTTTCTTTTCTTTTTTTTTTTTTGGAGTCGTTTTTTCTATAGGGTGTGTGCGCTCGCCAGACAGAGAGAGACATAGAGACAGAAAGCGAGAAATCACCCCCCCAGGGGGGATGGTCATGCCGCAATCCCTTCTCCTCCATTCTCCTCTCGGGATCTTGGGCACGCACGCACACGCGCCCGGCGTGAGTTTTAAGCCACCGGGATGCGAATCGCGGTCGACTACGTGGGAGTCCAGCAACATAGCCATTACGCTAACTGCTGGTTCCCCTAACCTTTTTTCTGGCTTTAAGTTTTAAGCAAATTTCTCTTAACATTTTTTTTATTTTGATCTATTAAAACTAAAACTTTTTTTGAAATTAAAAAGCAATGACATATTGCTGAATTAAGTTTGTATGGTATCCTAGAAGTGGAAAACCTATGGTGACAGAGAATGTAAGATCATCATAGATCATTGGTTTCCAGGCATCGAGGGCAGTGATGAAAGTGTAACTATAAAGAATCAGCATTAGGGAGTTGTTCTGGAAAATGGAACTATTCCAAATCCTTGTTGTGATGGTGGTCATATGAATCTATACATATGTTAATATGGACAGAACTGTACATTAATGAAATGAGGTCAACATTATTTGCCATATTATTCAATTAATTTTATGTTAAAGCACAATATAATAAAAAAACAAAAGTTGAAAAAAAATAGATTTAATAATCCAAAGTCAAAGCCATTAAAATAAAACAAACAAAAAAATCGATCATCTAGGCATTGTGGTTAAGGTGGCTGGATCCCATGTGGCCCACGGCATGGTTTGAGTCCCAGACCCAGCGTTTTGAAAAACACACAGAGCATATGTGTGTGAGTGCCCAAAAATTTTGTGAAGAGGATAGAGGACAAGGGATTGTGGCATGGCCATACCCCCATGGGTGTTTGCTTTCTCTCTCTCTGATGAGTGCATATTCCCTATGCTAAACTAAAAAGAAAGAAAGGAAAAAATACACCAAAAAGACAAAAATCAATCATAAAAGATGCATGAAAAAGTGAAAGATCTTGTTTTCATGCCTCTATTGCATCTTTCTGATTCTTCTCTCCTCCCCATCAAATTTGCTTGGAGGCTAAGGAAGTGCTTTGGCAGCTTACATTTTAGGGCCCGTGGGAACACAAAATAATCAAGAAAGTTCAGTGTTTGAGCTTTTTTCTTTTGTTTTTGTGTTTTAATTTTTAATATTGTCAGAGCGCATATGTGTTCACCAGAGAGAGACAGAAACAGAGAAAGAGAAAGGGAGAAGAAAGCACCCCCCACCGTGGCTGTCGTCACATCATAATTTCTTCTCCTCCATTGCTCCATCGTGTTGGAAATTTTGATCTGTGTGCACACATGTCTGGCACGTTTTCCAAGTAGGTGAGGCTAGAACTTGAACCTTGGTCAGATATAATCAACAGGGTCCTCATACTAACGTCTGCCCTTAGCCTCAGCCAGCTAGGATCACAGGTGCTCTGCATGAATGCCATGGAGACTTTGGGACACCGACCTGGGACCTTCCACGTGGCCTCAGCATTGTGGAGTGTTGGGTGTTTACTGGCTACTGCATCTGGCTTTCAGCTGGGTTTTGCAGTATGAGTAGAAATTTGATAGACAGAGGGGAAAGGTATCCAAAGCAAAGAGAATAGCACCAGTTAAGGTATGGAAGCTTGAGAGGATGCTTCACATTCTGAAAGACACCAAGTTGTGGGAGAGTCCAGGCTGAGGAGTGGGGATGGGCATCAGGGAAGAGGAGGCACAGACACGGGCAGGACTCTCGCCCTGCAGGCTCTTGTTAACCAGACCTCAAGTATGATCATGGTATGGTTTTAACTTTTAACTGATAAAATTCAAAATTAGTAATTGATGTTCCCCACGCTCTGTCAAATTCTCCTTTCCTCCAGAGAGTAGGCTTTCTTCACTGCATCTCAGTCCTGATTCCACCACTTTCCAAGCATGTTCTTCTCAGTTTAAGGCTTGGTCCTGCTTGTGTTAAAATTTCAGACTTGGGGCTGGCAAGTGGCATGTTGGTTAAAGCACTGGACTCCTGCATGGCCAACTGAAGTTCGAGTCCTGGCCCTGGCGACTTACTTTCTCACTTTCTCTCTCTGGTGAGTGTGCATGCCCTGTAGCAAATTAAAAAAAAATGATTAATAAACTTTCTGATCCTTCATCTGCAGTGGGACTGCTACCAAGATGCAGATTTTTGTAAAAACCCTTATGAGGAAGACCATCACCCTTGAGAAACCGTCGGATACAATAGAAAATGTAAAAGCCAAAATCCAGGATAAGGAAGGAATTCTTCCTGATCAGCAGAGATCGATTTTTGCTGGCAAGCAGTTGAAAGATGGACATACTTTGTCTGCCTATGACATCCAAAAGGAGTCATGCTTCATCTTGTGTTGAGACTTCATGGTGGTGCTAAGACAAGAAAGAAGTCTTATACCACTCCCAAGAAGAATAAGCATAAGGGAAAGAAGGTTAAGCTGGCTGTCCTGAAATACCAGGAGGTGGATGAAAATGGCAAAATGAGTCGCCTTCGTCGGGAGTGCCCTTTAGATGAATGTGGTGCTGGAGTTTTTATGGCCAGCCTTTTTGGAGAGGTTTTTGCTATAGGGTGTGTGCGCTCACCAGACAGAGAGAGACAGAGAGACAGAAAGTGAGACATCACCCCCCAGGGAGGATGGCCATGTCACAATCCCTTCTCCTCCATTCTCCTCGCGGGATCTTGAGCACGCACACACATGCACCTGGTGTGAGTTTTAAGCCACCAGGTCTGGGACTCGAACCACGGTCGACTACCTGGGAGTTCAGCGACATAGCCATTACGCCAACTGCTGGTCTCCTATTTTGACAGACGTTATTGTGGCAAATGTTGTCTGACTTACTGTTTCAACAAACCAGAAGACAAGTAATTGTTTATGAGTTAATAAAAGAAATGAACTAACCTTTAAAAAATGATAAATAAAATAAAATTTAAAAAACTCAGTCTTAGATTGTACTTAAAGAATAAGTTTCTCCCTGACTCCTCTGCAGGCTTCCTGAGGCGTTCATGGTTTAGAGCAAGCAAAAAAAAAAAATGTGGGTGAAAGAGAGAGCATGTATGTACACATTTGTGCATATGTGCATATGTGTGCATGTCCACGTAGGGTGGTCTCTCTTTTTCACATGTCCCTTCCTCTTTCCTGCAAGGTAGAGGGAGAGGGGCTGCCTGGGTGAGCTAGGGTGGAGTCCTCTGTCTCAGTGTGGTGTTGCTTGGTGGCCTGATGGCTGCCAGCTCAGGGTGGGTAGAAGGACGAGGCTCCTGTAAGCCATGAGACTCAATTCCACACCCTTCTTCTCCATCCCTCCTTCCTTTTGAGATTTTGGGCAGGTACATGAGCCTGGGGTGTTTCTCAAATCTCCAGGTCTAGGACTTGAACCAAACAGTCATGCAGTCAGCCATGTGGGATCCAGCTAATCATCAGTCCATAGAGCTGGCCTTAAAATGTACTTAAGAAAAATAATAAAGTTTGTGCATTTCTTTTATGAGTGAGAGAGACAGAGAAAGAGAGAGAGAGGAACAGCGTTCCCCAATGGGGTCTCCATGCTATGACCCATGCCCAGCTTCAGCCAGCCCCAGATCATGGAAACACACATGCCTGGTACACTCAGGAAGGTTTCTGGGTACAAGCCTGGACCCTCTCATGTGGGTCTGTCTTGCAGAGTGTCATGTTTTGTCGTTGTGCCTGTCCTGTGCGCCCTGTCCGCCACCCCCAACACCGTATCATCATTACTGTTATTTTTAAAGACAGGGTCTTGCCTTTCCACTATCCTCCTGCCTCAGCCTTCCAACTGGGACTGCAGGTATGCACATCCTGCCAGCTCCTTTTCGGACAGGGTCTCAGACCAGCCTTCAGCTCAAGAACTTCCTGCTTCAGCCTCTGTGGGAGTCAGTCGCTGGGATTAAGGGCATACTGCTCTGCGCCTGGCCTTTAGGTTGGACCGAGAATCACATCCTGGCCTCCCGTGTAGCCCCAGCAAGAGGAGCACATCATTTCATCATTTTAGCATCGTGTGCTGCTAGCTGGATCCCCGAGTTCTTTTCTTCTACTCTGGACTCAGTAAGCTCCGGGCTCAGATGGTATGATGTGTCAGTCTCAGGTTGTTGTGAAGCCCCTAAATTCTTTTTTTTTTTAAATGTAACTTTATTTATTTCTTCATCTATTTGACCAGAAAGGTGGGGAAAGAGAGAGAAAGTGAGAAAGCAAGTCAACGGGTCTGGGACTCGAACCATAATCAGCCATGTGGGAGTCCAGCGCCCTTAACCACCATGCCACCTGCCGGCCCCAAAGCCTTTAAATTCTTTTTATTTATTTATTTATTTATTTTTTGGAGAGGTTTTTGCTATAGGTCATGTGTGCTTGCCAGAAAGACAGAGATAGACAGAGAGACAGAAAGAGAGAAATCACCCCCCCCCCAGGGGGGGATGGCCACACCGCAATCCCTTCTCCATTCTCCTCTAGGGATCTAGGGCGTGCACGTATGTGTGCCCAGCATGAGTTTAAGTCACTGGGTCCGGGACTCGAACCATTGTCGACTACAGAGGAGTCCAGCGACATAGCCATTATGCCAACTGCTGGTCCCATGAAGCCCCTAAATTCTATGAGGACCCTTCAGGGCCCCTCTTCTTTGACTTTGCCTAAGAGAACCAGTGGAGAATCCCTTCCTCTCTCCCATAGGATGAGGTGGGGCAAGGGAGAGCTGAGAGTCTTTCTTTACAATCCCCTGGAAATGGTTGACCAAGTGTGGTAAGGGCACGTTTGGGTTCTGCAGAGGGTCCAGCAGCTGGTGACGAAGGGAGAAGAGCTGCATTAAGGCTGTAGCTGCAGGGTTGGTCTCCAGAATGATTTTGTGGACAGAACACAGTCCCTGCATGGATTTGCTGGGGCTGCCATAGTCAGGGATGTATTTCCTCATGGCTCTGGATGTTAGAAGTCTGAGATAAAGAGTTAGCAGGGCTGGTTACTTCTGGGGCTCTGTGGAGTTTGCCCCATGTCCCTCCCTCAGGTCCTCGTGGTTTGCTGGCGATCTTGGGCATTCTGAGACTTGTAAGTACGTCACCTCCATCTCTGCCTCAGAGTTCGGCTGATGTCCTCCACACGAGCACACTGCATGTCCACATTTCCCCTTCCTATAAGGACCCCAGTGACATTGGGTTAGGAGCCCACTCTAACAACCTGATCTCAACTAGTTACTCCTGCATCGACACCATCTCCACGAAGGTCACATTCTGAGCATTAGGACTTCAGCCATGAATTCTGCGGGGAGCACAATGCAACTGCTAACGGTTCCTGATCAGCTGTGGGGAGTGAGAGTGGCGGTTAAAGATATGGCAATGTTAAAACATGGGTCCAGGTCTTGGACTGCTGCTCTTCTCTGAGCTGACACCCCATCCCTGGAATGGGAATAATAGTATAGTACCACTCCCATCTCTAGCCCCACCCCCCGCAGGGCTCCTGATGGGATTTGATAAGGTAGCCTTTGGGGATGCACCAAACACCTGAGCAGTGACTACACCGGAACTGGGGAACACCCCCTGCACTGGCCTCTGGACAAGACTGATCACTGGAAATATGGAACCAGCACAGAGAAAACTCCTAAATGCCCCACCACTTTCCCTTTGGTCAAAGTTTGAGGCTCAGGCCAGGAAACTGGAAGCTCATGCTTCAGAGTGCAAGGGTTGAAGTTTTGTAAAAGGTCTGGGCTCAAAAATGTGCCTTCTGTGAGGTGTTTTTGCAAGCTCTGTTCCCTTCACTGGTCCTTGTGGGTCATCTTGGGCATGTCTAACTTATTCCCTTTGCCACCCCATCCTGGGATGGGCCTTCCCACTAGTTTCTGCCCAAACTCCACTTCTCCCAAGGACTGGGGACTCACACCTGCCAATACCCCTGGTTGGTGTACCCTTGGCAGTTTTTCTACAACCCCACCCCCTCACAGGACTACTCAACTTCTGTTTTGGGTCCTCTCCAGGCCTGCACATATCAGGTTCAATTCCACTCATCCAGGGCTGGGCTGAAACTCTAGCCTAACTGATTAAAAAATTTCTTAAAGGCAATATCTGGTTATCGTTTTGAAAAATGGAACAAATGGGGACCAACAGATGGTGTAGTGGTTATGTCACTGGACTCCCTGATAGTTGATGGTGGTTCAAGTCCCGACCCAGCAACTTAAAACACACTGGGTGTATGTGCACGTGTGCCCAAAATTCCAAGAGGAGAATGGAGGAAATGGGATTGCGGTGTGACCATCCCTTGGTGGGTGTGTGTGTGTGATTTCTCACTTTCTCTCTGTCTTTGTCTGTCTCTCTGATGAGCACATGCACCCTATAGCAAAACTCTCTCTCTAAGAAAAAGGAACAAATGATGCAAAAGGGCAAAAATATCTCTTCCTTTTAACCTGGTACCCAGTCTTTCTTAGCCTTCCAGAAGCACTTTAGGGAACGACAGAAACACACATGGTAACCCAAGTCCTCTTTTGCTTTTTGCATTTTATACTTGAGCTCGAAGAAGGTTTCATATGAGCACCTGCAGACGTGGCTCATCTATTTTAATGATGGGAGAGTATCCCATTATATGAAAGCTCACAATTTATTTAACCAGCTTCCTTCTGATGGATGTTTGGATTAGTTCCATTCTTGCTATGACAAACTATACTGCAAATAATATCACTGTGCAAATGTACTTTTGTGCATGTGTGAATATCTGTGGGAGTTAGATTTGGAAGCAAAAATTAGGGGTGACAGGATATTTGCATTTACAAGTTTTATCAGGTTTTTGCTGTAGTTTTCATTTTGGGAAGGGCTGGGGGTTTTATCCCTGAAACATGGGACAAGAGCTGGGATCCATTTCTCACCTGTAGTCTATCACATGTCCATTCCTGTCCGCATTTCTCAGCTAAAAAAAAGGTATCTGGTGCTATTCTTAAAATATAGAGATATGTACGTGCATGCCCAAGATCCTGAGAGGAGAATGAAGGAGAAGGGGTTGCAGTTCCCCCTTCGGGGGTGATTTCTCGCTTTCTCTCTCTGTCTCTCCCACAAGCGCATGCACCTAATAGCAAAAATATTTCTACAAAACAGCAACAACAACAACAAAAACCCAAACAAAAAAGAAATGTATGTGCTCAGAGTTCTGGAAGCCAGAAGTCTAAAATCAGTGTCAGCAGGGCTACAATCCTTCCAAGGCCCCGGGAGGAGATTCTCTTTGACTCTCCATCTTCTGGTGGCTCCTGGTGCTCTCTGGCCCCAGTTTCTGCCTCCATCCTCACATGACCTTCTTCCTCATATGTCTCTGTGTTCTGCTCATTATCTTATAAGGACGCTTTCACTGGATTTAGGACCCACAGTAATCCAGTATGATTTCATCTTGATTCTTACCTTAATTGCATCTGCAAAGAACTAATTGAAAATAAGGTCACAGTCTGAGGTTTCTGACAGACTATTATTATAATCATTACTAAACATTTTAATTAAAAATAAATTTTGCCAGAGGGTACATGCACTTACTGGAGACACACACACACACATACACACACATGGAATATGAAAAAGCACCCCCCATAAGAAATGATCACATTGTAATCTCTTCTCCTCCATTTCTCCTTCCCTTTAGAATTTTGGGCACACACACACACACACACACACACATACATTCCTAGCATGGTTTTCAAATTGCCAGATCTGGGACTCGAACTAAGTGATCAGCAATGTGGGATCCTGTCATCCTAATCATCATGCCATGGGATGGCCCGCAGACATGAAATTTGAACCCATCACACTCCTCTGAACTGTGTAGATGTATAGCCACATAACAATTTGTATTTGGTCCCAATCCCTGATAATGCTGGGCATCATCCATACTGTTCAGTTTTTAAAAATGTTTTGCTCATGACTAGCCCCACTCCATTGAACTATCTGTCCTGGGATGCCTTCCCGGGAAGTTCCTTGGAAAAGCAGGTGTCCAACCACAGCTGAGAGTCCCTGCTCCAGTCCTCGCCTGTCCGCAGCTGCCTGGGTCCACTGTTTCCTCTGTTCCTTCTGATGACTCTCTGATGACTCCCTGCACTGCTGAGGAGAAGAGGAACCACTCTTCTCCAAAAGGGCTGACCTTGGTCTCCAAGGAAGTGAGAGGGCAAATCTTTTCATCCTGTCCCTTAGAGGAGGAACTGTGACATGTTGTGCAGGTACAATATTCACAAAACTACTTCCTGGCAACTACAAAAGAAAGTTCAGCAGTTCTTAAGATGTCACACCATGGCTTTTTCTTGTACTGATAAGAATGTTGTGATTTCCATCGTGTTTTCCATTATTTGGAATGCACAATTGATCTAGCCAGTCGCTCTCTCTCTCTGTTTTAATAGGCCATAGGTTAGTTTAGTTTTAGCACCCATCATGCCATGAATTCATAGGGAATAGTTTCCGGACGCTCAGGCTCCTTTCCATTGGTTCTCACAAAGTGTGCTTCTCTGGGTGGAGCAGGTTGGTGCTTCAACTGAACCCAGGTACATTTCTCTTTGGCTTCCTTCTTTTACCGGTCATTTTTCTTCACATGTTTTAGGAAGCTATCTCTGCTCTTAGAATGTTTCATATGCTCAATATGCACATTAATTCTCTTGGCAAGAATTTTGCCCTTAACTTGTTTGTTCACAACAATGCCAATAGCATGCTGGGTGACATTGTAGACTCTTCCAGTTTTGCCATGGTAACATTTGCAGGGCATTCCTTTTTGAACAGTATCCATTTCCCTTTATGTCTACTATATCACCTTTCTTGTAGATTCGCATATGTGTTGCCAAAGGAACCACTCCATGTTTTCTAAAAGGCCTGGAGGACATACAGTGGGGCCTCTCCTTTCCCTGGGTGTCCTCTTTCCCTTTGTGTTCGACATTTTGGTGAATTACTGGAAGATGGCGGTTCCTGCCAAAAGGCACCAGTCTCTTTTTGATGGACATTTGGATTAGTTCCATTCTTGCTTTGACGAACTATGATACAAACCATCTCATTGTGCGAATGCATTATTGTGCATGTGTGAATGTGTCCTTGGGAGTTAGATTCCAACTTATATATTTTTCCTAAAACAAAAACAAACCCCTCTTTATGTTTTTAAATGAACCAGGTATAAATTTAAAATATACTAACTCCCAGCCTCCCTTGAATCTAGGGGTGGCCATAAGACACAGGTCTGGGCAGTGTCTTAAGGCAGACATTCCTAGCTAGGGCTCCATTCCTGAACTTGAACAAGGTCTTTGAGGAGAAGGCTTTCCCCCTGCCTTGTGCCGTCTCCTAATTTAGGATGTGGATGTGACGGCTGCACTGCTAGATACAACAGTCACCTTGTGACCATAAGGATGTAAGCTACACTGTAAGGGTGACAGAGAATGCCACCTGATAACTTTTTGGAGCAGCAACGCTAGCTAACACTACACCGTATCTATGTACCTTCCAACTCTGTGATATCTGGGGGAAAAACGAACACTTTTGTCAGTATAGACCTTTGTTTCTTGCACCAGTAAGAATAAGCTCATTTGGGGGACCAGCAGTTGGTGTAATGGCTATGTCGCTGGACTCCCATGTTACAAACCATCTCATTGTGCGAATGCATTATTGTGCATGTGTGAATGTGTCCTTGGGAGTTAGATTCCAACTTATATATTTTTCCTAAAACAAAAACAAACCCCTCTTTATATTTTTAAATGAACCAGGTATAAATTTAAAATATACTAACTCCCAGCCTCCCTTGAATCTAGGGGTGGCCATAAGACACAGGTCTGGGCAGTGTCTTAAGGCAGACATTCCTAGCTAGGGCTCCATTCCTGAACTTGAACAAGGTCTTTGAGGAGAAGGCTTTCCCCCTGCCTTGTGCCGTCTCCTAATTTAGGATGTGGATGTGACGGCTGCACTGCTAGATACAACAGTCACCTTGTGACCATAAGGATGTAAGCTACACTGTAAGGGTGACAGAGAATGCCACCTGATAACTTTTTGGAGCAGCAACGCTAGCTAACACTACACCGTATCTATGTACCTTCCAACTCTGTGATATCTGGGGGAAAAACGAACACTTTTGTCAGTATAGACCTTTGTTTCTTGCACCAGTAAGAATAAGCTCATTTGGGGGACCAGCAGTTGGTGTAATGGCTATGTCGCTGGACTCCCATGTAGTTGGCTGCGGTTTGAGTCCCAGACCCAGTCTGTGGTATGGTGCTTTGTTACAGCAGCACTGCAAAAGCAATGCACATACCCATTGCCGACTTTGGGCATGGATGATGGAAGTACCACAACTGGCTTGGACCAATTAACATTTTTGCTTAGAATGAGCAGAGGCTGGGAAGGGACTTCCTTTTCTGCCTGTGTGGAGAGGCTAAACAACTGAATAAGACGATACTTCGACAAGAAAACGGGTAGTGCCTGCTGGGGTTGGAAAATGAGCAGCATCACCATGCCCTCCCTCCAGCCTCAGTCTATATGACTTGGCCCTGTCTTCAAGTGTTTCACCGCTTCATTCTTTATTGACCAATTTAGCATTTCTGGCCAAGTCCTGCTGTTCCTTCCACTGCTTAGCTTCTACCTTGCCTTTCTCCCTTCTCTGCTATCCAGAAACAGATCTTGCAAAGGTAGGACTCTTCTCAGGTACTAAGAGAGAGACAGAGCCCAGAGACAAAGGCCAAATTCTCTTTAGACTATGGGACAGGAGAAGAAACTGTGTACACATACAGGGCTACATTTTGCCTGAGTCACATACAAATTTCCATGCCAACTGGAATAACGGGCTGAATCTAATTAGCAATCAGGATGTCATCTGTGCGGTTCTATACAGAGATCAAACAGTCTACTTCATGCAAATGAAGGCTGGAGGGGGAGCCCAGCAGGAAGAAGTTTATGTGCAAAAGACTGAGGGGGTCTCAGACAGAAACCCATCAGAACGTGGCAAGAGCTGGCTCAGATTGTAGAGGGGATAATATTCAGGTTCAGCAGGTTTCTGTCTCAGCCTACTTCCATCTCTATTTAGATCTCCGC
>NW_006159579.1:5865909-5926790 GCF_000334495.1 Tupaia belangeri chinensis | reverse complement strand
CGCCTACTTCCATCTCTATTTAGACCTCCCCTGGAGGATCATGTTCGGTCATGGGCAGTCCTTGTGGACAGTGACATTGACCAACGGGTGAATTGCACAGTGCCTTCCAAATGGGAGCTACAGGAAAGGCACACATCCCAAAATCTCACCTTTAGGCCTAAACAGAAACATCACCTCAGGGAAGACTTCCCTGACCACTCTTTTTCTAAACTATTAGCCTCTTTTGTAAGAGAAGGAAGTGGCAAGGAGAAATGGGTAAGAGCTCAGGGAGGTCTGGGCTTAATGCCAAACTCTACTGCTTATAGTTGTGAAAACTTGAATGAGCTATTCTACAACAAATCTCTGATTTTCAATTTCCTCATTGCAAAATAGAGATAAAAGTTATTACCTACTGTACTGGGTTGAATAGTGTCCTCTAGAAATTCTCAGCCACCTGGAACCTCAGCATGTGACCTTATTTGGAAATAAGGTCTTTGCATAGGTAATGAAGATGAGGTCATGCTGGATTAGGGTGGTCCTCGTCCAATGACTGGTATCCTTATAAAAGGAGGAAACAGAGTCAGGGATACCCACAGAGGGAAGAGGGTCGTCTGAAAGTGAAGGCAGAAATTAGGATGATATGTCTGCAAGTCAAAGAACACCAAGGATTTCTCGCAACCACAGGAAGTTACAAAAAGCAAAGGTCCTGGGTTCATAGCCCAAGACCTCACTGAGCACACTGGGCATGTGCGTGCATTCCTGTGATCCAGACTAGCTAAGACTAGGGTGGATTGTAGCATGAAGACATTGTTAGAGGTGCCTGTTTCTTCATGTCTTCTCTTCATGTTTCTCTATCTCTTTCAGGAGAGAAATAAATAAATAGGCTTAAACAATAAAAGATCAGTCAAAGTAACTCTTTACTTTAAAAAATATATATCAAAATGTGGGGCTAGTGTGTAGCATAATGGTTAAGGCACTGGCCTCCCACATGGTTGACTACAGCTCAAATCCTGGGCCCGGTGGCTTGAAATTCATGCTGGGCGTGTGTGCGTGCATACCCAAAATCCCAAGAGGAGAATGAAGAAGGGATTGGAGTTTGACCACCTTCCTGGGGGATAATTTCTCACTTTCCCTTTCAGTCTCTATCTCTCCAGCGAGCACAAACACCCTATAGCAAAAATCTCTCTAAAATAAATAAACAAAAGCTCTTCAGAAGAACATAACAAAACTCACAGCTTTCATATCACTCACAGCATCTAGGATCCAGTCTTAAATAATCAACGCATGACAAACAGAAAAACATGACCTATACTCAAGAGAAAAGATACTAGAAAGAGCAACATCCAGAGGACCCGGATGTTGGAATGATTTACCAAGGATTTTAAAACACTTGTTACGTATATAAAGGAAAATGATCATTGCAGTTACACAGACATTTTATTTGTTCTATCTCATTAGGAAATTCCTGGCTATTTAATTAGAAGTTTGTTGGCTACTTCTGACTTGTTGAGCTTAAGTTTCATTTTTCTTTTATATAGGCATTTACAAGAAATAGCTCAGTTTTGCTTATGTTTGCAAGTTGAACCGAGTTGAGATCGCTTATGAAGACTAACTAGTTGTGTCTGCTCAGGGTCTCTTTGGGCTTAATTTTCATTTTAATTTACTTTACAACGAAAGAGAGGGTGATCCTCAACAGCTTTTTTAGTTTATTAGCATCTTGGGGGAAGACAATGAGATTTTTATATTCACTAAGAAGGGGGATAGTGCTCAAAATCATGAGAATGAATTATTGATAGGTCACCCAGGGATTGTGTATGGGGAGAAAAAAAAACCTATGAAGGAGCCTTGAGGAACCCCAAATTTGTAAGATGGGTAGAGGAAACTGAATTGATAAAGGTGATCGAAAGGCATGGCCAGAGAAATAGAAGGGAAGCCTGTACATTGTGGTATCACAGAAGCCAAGGGAATTGTTTCAAGAAGAAAATGTCAGTGGTGGTAAATGCTGTTGAGAGTTAATGCAAAATAAGGTCTCTATATTTTTAAGAAGAATTATTTAATTTAATATAATTTATTATTATTATTATTTAATTTGCTATAAGGCACTTACACTCATGAGAGAGAGAGAGAGGGAGAGAGAGAAAGAGAGTTTCTCAGTAATATACCTGGCCCAGGACTTGAACCACAGTTGGCTGTGTGGGAATCCGGTGCCTTAACCACCACACCACCTGCTGGCCCCAGATCTCTATTTTTTGAGAGTTGGAAGAATCCCATTTTATTTGCATGAAATGAGGCTCTTTCCAAAGAGGGGTCAAGCATAGAATGTCCACGGACCAGACACTGTGGAAGGCATGTCCCGGCTCAACGGTAGCTCTGATGTGCTCTGTAGCTAATCCTGATGCAGTGGAGGGCACTTCTGAGCTTTCCCAGTGCAGCGGGCCCCAGCAGGTGTCAGTCAGCTAGCTCAGAATGGGATCCCTTTGTAGAGATAAATGGTTGTGATGAAGTTTGCCTTGTCTAGGAACCAGGCCCCTGGTTCGCCTAGAACTAGCCCCAGTTTCAAGAGACCCAGTTAAGCTCTCAAAGGCCTTATGAGAGGACCTCTTTCTCAAAGAGTCAGACTGATTATTTTTCTATCCCTGATAGGTACAGATTCAGGGCAGTTACAACTATTTTATTTTCTTGTTTTATGAGAGCTGGAGAGGGAGGGAGGAATAGAGGTATTTGTTTTCTTCTTTTTTTCCCCTTTATGTCAGAAGGCATATGTACTCACAAATATGCATGCATATATGAGAGAGAGAGAGAGAGAGGAGAGAGAGAAAGTACCCACCAGTGGGGTGTGCTGTGTCACAATTCTTTTTCTTTCTTTCTCCATCTCGTCATGTTTTGACAGGTAGGCACCTGGCATACTTTCAAGCTGACAGGGCTGAGGTCAAACCATGGTTGGCCATGGGATCCAGTTGCCTATACATAGGACTTAACCACTATCATTGCAAAAGTGGCCCAAGAGAGATAGGTATTTGTGACAAGGTCTCACATCGTAATCCTTCCTGAACCACCCTCCTAATCAGCGAGGACCAGACGCACAAAACACTGCCCCCAACCTATTTAGGTTGGACCAGAAATGGAACCCAAGCTTCTCTACAACCTCAAGCATTACAGTGATTCTTTCCCACTTGTGCTGCTGCATCTGGACCAGGATAGATGCAATTTGATTTAGAATGACAGAACAAAGAAATGTGATTTAGCCTGCACCCAGCAGCGATGTGGCATCCCCACTGCAGGGTTGAACTACTTGGTCAAGGTCCATGTGGTGGCCGTAGAAGTGCACCACTTGGCTCCTTACCAGGGAGACTCTGCTGCTGAGAGGGAAGTCAACCAAAAGCCACTGGCTGCCACATCTTTGCAGTTCTCTTCCACGTTCACATTGAGGCCATTCTTCTTAGGCTGCTCCCACCTGGCAGGGGTACTAGAGCCAATTTCTACCTGATGTAGGACTCTTACAATGGGCAATTGTGGGGCGAGCAGATGGCGTAGTGGTTACATTGCTGGACTCCCACATGGCTGACTGGTTCAAGTCCCTGATGAGGTGGCTTGAAATTCATGCCAGGCGCATGTGTGTGCATGCCTAAGATCCTGGGAGGAGAATGGAGAAGGGATTGCAGTGTGGCCATCCCCCCTGTGTAGGGGGGTGATTTCTCACTTTCCCTCTCACTGTCTCTGTCTCTATTTCTCTCTCTCTCTGGTAAGCGCGCGTGCCCAAAGGCAAAACTCTCAAAACAACAACAAAAATGGGCAACTTTTGTTTTTTAAAAAAGATCTGCCAGCAGATGTGTGTGCTCAAAGGAAAGAGACAGTCTTTCTCAAAGAGTCAGACTGATTATTTTTCTATCCCTGATAGGTACAGATTCAGGGCAGTTACAACTATTTTATTTTCTTGTTTTATGAGAGCTGGAGAGGGAGGGAGGAATAGAGGTATTTGTTTTCTTCTTTTTTTCCCCTTTATGTCAGAAGGCATATGTACTCACAAATATGCATGCATATATGAGAGAGAGAGAGAGAGAGGAGAGAGAGAAAGTACCCACCAGTGGGGTGTGCTGTGTCACAATTCTTTTTCTTTCTTTCTCCATCTCGTCATGTTTTGACAGGTAGGCACCTGGCATACTTTCAAGCTGACAGGGCTGAGGTCAAACCATGGTTGGCCATGGGATCCAGTTGCCTATACATAGGACTTAACCACTATCATTGCAAAAGTGGCCCAAGAGAGATAGGTATTTGTGACAAGGTCTCACATCGTAATCCTTCCTGAACCACCCTCCTAATCAGCGAGGACCAGACGCACAAAACACTGCCCCCAACCTATTTAGGTTGGACCAGAAATGGAACCCAAGCTTCTCTACAACCTCAAGCATTACAGTGATTCTTTCCCACTTGTGCTGCTGCATCTGGACCAGGATAGATGCAATTTGATTTAGAATGACAGAACAAAGAAATGTGATTTAGCCTGCACCCAGCAGCGATGTGGCATCCCCACTGCAGGGTTGAACTACTTGGTCAAGGTCCATGTGGTGGCCGTAGAAGTGCACCACTTGGCTCCTTACCAGGGAGACTCTGCTGCTGAGAGGGAAGTCAACCAAAAGCCACTGGCTGCCACATCTTTGCAGTTCTCTTCCACGTTCACATTGAGGCCATTCTTCTTAGGCTGCTCCCACCTGGCAGGGGTACTAGAGCCAATTTCTACCTGATGTAGGACTCTTACAATGGGCAATTGTGGGGCGAGCAGATGGCGTAGTGGTTACATTGCTGGACTCCCACATGGCTGACTGGTTCAAGTCCCTGATGAGGTGGCTTGAAATTCATGCCAGGCGCATGTGTGTGCATGCCTAAGATCCTGGGAGGAGAATGGAGAAGGGATTGCAGTGTGGCCATCCCCCCTGTGTAGGGGGGTGATTTCTCACTTTCCCTCTCACTGTCTCTGTCTCTATTTCTCTCTCTCTCTGGTAAGCGCGCGTGCCCAAAGGCAAAACTCTCAAAACAACAACAAAAATGGGCAACTTTTGTTTTTTAAAAAAGATCTGCCAGCAGATGTGTGTGCTCAAAGGAAAGAGACAGGGTTGGGGAGTGGGGAGGAGCAAGAAATCTCCCCTAATGAGGAATTGTCACACCACACACAGTTCCTTCTCCTCCATCCCTCCCTCCTTTTAGGATTTGGGGCGTGCATGCACACGTGCCCAATCTGTTTCTCAAGCTTCTGGGTGGGAGGTGCAGGGGTCATGGTAGTGGGATAAGGAATTGATACTGGAAGGG
Organism: Tupaia belangeri chinensis; assembly: GCF_000334495.1. NCBI lineage: Eukaryota > Metazoa > Chordata > Mammalia > Scandentia > Tupaiidae > Tupaia > Tupaia belangeri. The sequence goes on along the minus strand of NW_006159579.1, from coordinate 5,921,507 downwards.
AAGGTAACCAATAAAGGGTGCGATACCAAGATTAGGCAAATGGGGCTTAGTCTTGCAGGGGAACACTCAGAACTAGTTCAATACACATGCCTCAGAATTATTTCATCCACATGGTGAGAATGTTCTCAGAGGGTGTAAGGGGAGGGGAAGATGTGCTGATTTCCCAGCACTAAGAACATGATGATCAGAAGGATTGTGGGGAGGGTGGCTACTGACAATGTCAGCTGTAGATTGCAGATATTCTACAAGGGAACTGAAGGCGTGATGTACTAGAGCCTAAACAGAGGAAGAGGTCTATTACAGGTAAGGTAGTCAGGAAAGGCGTCCTGGAGGAATCTTGAAAGTTAAAGGGGGTCTATTGGAAAAAGAGTATCTGGCGTAAAACAGCAAGTGCAAATGTGCCAAAGTGCTCACTGGCTTACAGTGTTTGGGTAGAAACGAGGAGGCCAGGGCGGGTGTAGATGAGGAAGGACAAGGAAGTCAGGGGATGGTGTCAGAAAGATCAACGGTAGCCCATTCAGACAGGGCTCTTGGCATTAGAGTTAAGAGTTGTGTTTGTGACACTACAGCTGGGGCTGGCTCTGTAATCTATTAACCATCACCTCCTGTCCACCTTCTTCCTAGCTTTTCTCACCTCTAGTAACCACTATTCTACTCTTTCTCTCTTTTCTTCTTCTTTTTTTTCCCCTAAGGAAAAGATTATACACAGATTTTTAATTCACTTTTCCCCTCATGGAAAGTTGAAATATTTTTGTATAAATTACATAGTTTATGCCAACCAAAATTAATTTCGCAACAGTAAATGATGAGCTCCATGTTTTAACAGAGCAGTGCACCCAAGGAGATGCACCACAAATGTTAATAGTGCACTGCAGAACCACGATGGCCGCCAACTACCGGTGTTTTCTGAATTAACACCCCTAAGAGGATAAACCAAAGCCTACCAAGCCACACTTGGCTAACTTGGCATACTGCCATCAGAGCCATTGGCATTCATCAGTTTTCTCAGATGTCCCTACCAACACAGGCTTCATCAGAGGTTCTTCTTTTTAAAATTGGGCTTGTGTGCTCACCGGAGAAAGACACAGAGAGAGGGAAAATGAGAAATTACTTCCCTGGTGGGAATGGCCATGCCACAATCCCTTCTCCTCCATCCGCCTCTTAGGAGTTTGAGCATGCGCACAAGGCTGGCATGTGTTTCAAGTTGCTGGGTCTGGGACTTAAACCACATGGTCAATCATGTGGGATCCATTTGCCTTAACCACCATACCACCTGGTTGGTCCCTACTCTCTCCTAAGAGGTCGATATTTTAAGCTTCTCCACATGAATGAGAACATATGGGAGTTCTCTTTCTGTGCCTGGTTTATTTAATTTAACACAATGTCCTCCAGACTCATCCATCTTGCCTTGAATGATAGGGTTTTATTCATTTTTTGAGAGAGATTTTTGCCATAGGGCACCTGTGCTCACTGGTGAGACAGAGACAGAAAGCAAGAAATCATTCTCCCCCTGCGAGGATGGCCACCCTGCAATCCCTTCTCTTCAATTCTCCTCTTAGGATTTTGGGCACTTACGCACATTCATCCAGTGTGAATTTCAAGCTACCAGGTCTGGGACTCAAGCCGCAGTTGACTACATGGGAGTCTCAACCACCATGCCACCCACAGGTCCCAGGATTTTATTCTTTTAATGGCCAAATAGTATTTCATTATGTTTATATAGCAAATTTTCTCTATCCATTTATCTATTGATTGACATTTAGGCTGATTCCATATAATGACTATTGTGAATAGGGCTGAAATAACATGGGAATGCAGATGTCTCTTCCTACTTATTTTCTTTCCTTCGGAAATATACACAGAAATGTATTACTGGGTCATTAGGCAGTTATATTTTTGGCCTTTTGAGGAACCTCCATACTGTTTTACATAATGACTGTATTACATTCCCATCTGCAGTGTATAAGCATTTCCTTTTCTCTACATACTATCAAGTTTGTACATTCCCATCTGCAGTGTATAAGCATTTCCCTTTCTCTACATACTATCAAGCTTTTTTTTTTTTTTTTTGTCTTTTTTGATGATAGCCATTCTAACTGTTGTGAGGTTAAAAACTCACTGTGGTTTTCATTTGCATTTCCCTGATGATTGGTGATGCCAAACATTTTTCATGCCCTTTTTGACCTTTGATATGACTTCTTTTGAGAAATATGTCTTCAGATCATTTGCTTATTTTAAAAATCAGATTGTTTTTTTTCCTGCCGAGCTGTTTGTTCCCTGTATATTATGGATATGAATCTCTTGGTGGATGAATAATTTGCAAAATTTTCTCCCATTCTATAGTTTGTTTCTTCACTCTGTTGATTGTTTCTTTTGCTTTTTAGTTGACATAATCCCATTTGTCTATTTTTGCTTTTGTTGCCTGGGCTTTTGAGATCTTCATTAAAAAGAAATCTTTGTCCAGGGAACCAGCAGATGGTGTATTGGCTATGTTGCTGGACTCCCATGTAGTCAGCTGCGGTTCAAGACCTGGACCCAGTGGCTTAAACTCACGCCGGGCATGTGTGCGTGTGTGCCCAAGATCCTGAGAGGAGAGTGGAGGAGAAGGGATTCTGGTGGACCATCACTTCCCATCTCTCTCTTTCTTTCTGGCGAGTGCATGTGCCCTATAGCAAAAACCTCTCCCCCACCAAAAACAAAAAAATCTTTGTCCAAATCAGTGTCTTGAAGCATTTCTCCTGTTTTATTCTGGCATTTTGAGTTATTACATTTAAGTCTTTGATCCATATAAAATTGATTTTTTTATATGGTGGGAGGTAGGGAATCTAGTTTTATTTTTCTGCAAATAGATATTGAGTTTTCTCAGTGAATGCTCTTAGTGCCTTCATCAAAAATCAGTTAGCTTGGGAATCAGCAGTTAGCGTAATGGCTATGTCGCTGGACTCCCACATAGTCGACTGCGGTTCGTGTCCCGGACCCGGTGGCTTAAAACTCACGCAGGGCACTTGTGCGTGTGTGCCCAAGATCCCAAGAGAATGGAGGAGAAGGGATTGCGGCATGACCATCCCCCCGGGGGGGGATTTCTCGCTTTCTGTCTCTCTGTCTCTCTCTGTCTGTCTGGCGAGCACACACGCCCTATAGCAAAAAACCTATCAAAAAAAAAATCAGTTAGCTTGGGGCCAGCAGGGGGCATGATGGGTAAGGGCTCTGGACTCCCACATGGCTGACCATGGTTAGAGTCCTGGAACCACCAGGAAGCTTTCTCAGATTCCCTCTCTCTCTTTCTCACTCTGCTCCTCTCTGGTCAAATTTAAATAAACAAATAAACAAACAAATAAAATTAAGTTAAGTAAAATATTTTTTTGTTTTTGAAGGGGTTTTTGCTACAGGGCTTGTGCATTTGCCAGAAAGACAGAGAGAGAGACAGAGAGACAGAAAGTGAAAAATCATCTCCCAGGGGGATGGCCATTCCACAATCCCTCCTCCTCCATTTACCTCTCAAGATCTTGGGCACACATGCACATGCGCCCGGCGTGAGTTTAAGCCACCGAATCCGGGAATCGAACTGCAGTCAACTACATGAGAGTCCAGCAACATAGCCATTATGCCAACTGCTGGTCCCTAAATAAAATAATTATTTAAAAAAAATCAGTTAGCTGTGAGGTAGGCCCATAGCCTACTGGCTAAGGGAAGTCAGATTCCACATAGCTGACTACAGTTCAAGTCCCAGCCACAGATAGCTTGAAAACCATGCTGTGTGTGTCTGCATGCATGCTGCAAATCCTGACAGGATGAAGAAATGGAAAAGAAGGGACTGAGGCATGACAATGCCCCATTGGGGTGGGGGGTGCTTCCTAGCTCTCTTTCTCTGTCTCTCTGGCAAGCATACATACCCTCTAGTAATTAAAAAATAAACAAACAAAAACCAATGAGCTGCACATACATGCATTTAGTCCCAGATTCTCTACTCTGCTCCATTGGTCTATGTATCTGTTTTTATGCCAGTACCATGCTGTTTTGGTTACTAGAGCTTTGTTAAATACTTTGAAATCTGGTAGTATAATGCCTCCAGCTTTATTCTTTTAGTTTAGGAATTTTTCAGTTATTCAGACTCTTTGGTGAGACTATACAAATTTTATGATTTTTTGTTTCTGTGAAGAATGCCATTTGCATTTTAATAGATATTAAAAACCAGTAGGACACTTATGGTAATATGTGTATTTTAACAATATGAACTCTTCCAATCCATGAACATGAATTTCTTTCCTTTGTGTGTGTGTGTGTGTGTGTGTGTGTACATTTTCTTCAATTTTTTAATCAATTTTTTTTGGGGGGAGATTTTTGCTACTACATGGTGAGTGTGTTCACTGGAGAAACAGAAAGAAAAAAAGCAGGAAATCACCCCCCTGGGGGGAAGGCCATGCCACAATCCCTTCTCCTCCTTTCTCCTCTCAGGATTTCGGGCATGCACACACATGCGCCTAGCATGAGTTTTAAGTCACCAGGTCCAGGATTCAAACTGTGGTCAACTACGCGCTAGACCAGCGACGTAACTATAATGCCACCTGGTGGTCCCTATCAGTATTTTATAGTTTTCTTTTCTCCTCTCCTCTTTTCTTTCTAATTTTGTGCACGTGTGTGTGTGTGTGTGTGTGTGTGTGTGTGTGTGTGTGCGAGAGCGCATGCACACTCATCAGAGACAGACTAGAGGGCATGCACACTCACCAGAGACAGAGGAAGAGGAGAACACACTCCCCATGGGAAATGGTCACACTGCAATAGTTTCTCCTCCATCTTTTCTTCCTTTTGAGATTCTGGTCACGCACATACATGTGCCCAGCATGTTTCTCAAGCTGCCAGGGCCAGGATTTAAACCCTGTAGCTGACCATGTGGGATCCAGCCACCTTATCCACCATGTCATAGGCTGGCTCTATAGTTTTAATCTTCTTGGTTAATTTTTATTTATTTATTTTTCTAGCTATTTAAAATGAGATTGTATTTTGAATTTCTTTTCCAACTAGTTCATTATTGGTGTGTAGAAATGCTAATTTTTGAATGTTGGTTTTCTTGCCTTCAACTTTACTGAATTAACTTACCAGTTCTTAGAGTTTCTTGGTGTATTCTTTAGTTTTTTTTTTCATGTATATAAGATCATGTTGTCTTCAGAGTGGGACAATATGACTTCTTCCTTCCTATTTTGGTGCCCCTTTATTTCTTTTTCTTGCCTAATTGTTCTAGTGAGGGCTTCCGGTACTATGTTGCATAGAAGTGGTGAAAGAAGGCATCCTACTCTTGTTTTGGTTCTTAGAGGAAAAGCTTTTGGCTTTTCCCTCTTCAGTATGATGTTAACTGCAGGTTTGGATGGCTCTGTTCTTGAAGAGGGTTTATAGTACTGGGGAAAGCAACGTGAAACCGCGAGCTGTTAAAGTCAAAGTAAATGTTAACTTGAATTTGATGAAGCTGTTGTTCTCTGTTTTTTTCCTATATGGAAATTATTTCCACTTCAGGCTTGGCAGTTAATCTGTGATGAAAGTCCCATTGCTGCCTACTTTCTTACTTTCTGATCACTGAATAAATTTATGGAGTTGGGTTGCTTTGATATAATGCCCTGAGTTATTATTTTTCTGTGTAAAGTATTTGACCTACATAACAGGAATTCACAATAAACACTTACTGAATTGAAAGGGAAAAAAAAAAAAAGGATGAGGTAAGATTATGAACCACTGGGCAGGTGGAGTTGAAGAAACGTTATTTCGTTACCATGTCCGACATTCACACTCAATGTCCACATGATATATAGAGCCACTGTAGAAGAGAGAGAATGGAATTATAAGGGGTGATTGTCTATAAATTTCCTCAAGTAGGGACAGGGTAAAAAGAGTCTTGGTGGAGGGTTTTTCCTTGGAAAGAGAGACAGGTCTCTATGGTTCTGGTAGGATATTTCACTCAGTCTTTCTGCTGAAGGGTTGACCATCTTGTTACCATAATTCCTAGGCTGTGAAGTGCCTTCACCTTCTGTTCAGCCTCTCACATCCCCAAACACTTATATAGAAGTTCACTGTGACTCAATCACCAGGAAGCAATGGCATGTAGGACCACATCTGCCTTCTAAGGAGGTGAGTTGTGTTCAATGAGAGACTCTGATCACATAAAATTGGGAGGAGACGCTGCAGACAAATGAACTTCTCTACATAGTAAAGAGGGGAAACTATGGGGTTTCGGAACAATGAGATGAAATGCAAAGGAAGAAGGGGACCAAGAGAAAGGCCAGGGCATGTGGTGAAAGGAAAAAGAAAAAGGTGTCAAGGTGGCCAAAAGTAACATTTCAGACTGACAATGCTGAATGTGAGTTGGAACAGTTTTTTCAAGGTGGTGCATTCTATAATCACCTTTAAGAAAAAAAATTTACTTATTTTTTATTATTATTATTATTATTATTATTAATTGCTATAGGTCAGTGTGCTCACCAGAGAGACAGAAAGAGAGAGAAACTGAAAAAGCAAGCTGCCAGGTCTGAGACTTGTACTGCAGTTGGCCATCTGGGCGTCCAACACCTTTACCACCATGCCACCTGCTGGCCTCAAGATAACATGTTATTTTTACCACCCACCACTTTATTTACTTATTTAGCCTAAGGATGTGTGGATTCACCAGAGAGAGAAAGAGAAGCAGAGAGAGAGGGAGTGAAAGAAAATAGCCCTCAATGGGGCATGGTCATGCCATAATCCCTTCTTCTCTATTCTTCCATCCTGGTGGGATTTGGGGCAAGCACACACATGCACTTGGCATATTTTTCAAGCTACCAAGGCTAAAATTGTATGGTCAATTTTATGGTCAACCTAGTGGGATCAGACTGCCTTAACCACGAGGCCATAGGGTTGGCCCTTAGGTATAGCTGACAAATAGAAATTACATACACTTATTGTGTACAACATGATTTCTGCTGTAGTAACACCCCCCTCCAATCCACAGTTTCACTCTCTGTGGTTTCATGGTGTACAACATGATTTTTGCTATAGTAACAGCCCCCCTTCAACCCACAGTCTCACTCTCTGTAGTTTCAGTTACACACAGTCACCTATGGTCTGAAAATATTAAATAGAAAACTCCCAAGTTTTAAATTACATGCTGTTCTGAGTAGTATGAAATCTCATGCCATCCTACTCTGTCCTGCCCCGAATGTAAATTATATTGTTGTCCAGCATTCTTCTTGTGATATGTTACCAGCCCATGAGTCATTTAGTAGCTGTATCAGTTATCAGATCAAAAAATATATAACATAGGGTCAGCCAGTGGCATGGTGGTTAAGGCGGCTGGATCCCACATGGCTGACTATGTGGTTTGAGTCCTGGAATTGGTAGCTTAAAAACCATGCTGGACACTCGTGCATGTGTGCCTAAAACATGGACAGGAGAAATGGAGGAGAAAGGATTGTGACCATCTCCCTTGGGATCCCAAGAATTTTATTCTTTTTAGAAGTTGAACATTATTCCATTTTGGGCATATGTCATGTTTTGTTATTCATTCATCCATCAACAACAGTTGAATTGTCTGCACCTGTTGGCTACAGTGGATAATGCTTTCATGAACACTGCTGTATGTATATCTGTTTGAGTTCTTTCAATTCTTTTGGGTATATATCTGTAAATGGAATTGCTGGACTAAGTGATAATTCTTTGTTTAATTTTTTGAGGAACCAAGAAGTTGCTTCTTTAATTTTTTTCTAGATTTTTGCCATAGGGCATGTACAGTCACCAGAGAGAGACAGAGACAGAGAAAGGGAAAGTGAGAAATCACCCCCCAGGGGATGTGGCTATGCCTCAATCAGTTCTCCTCCATTCTCCTCGCAAGATTGTGGGCACGCACACACACATGCCTGGCATGGTTTCAAACCACTTGGTCTTGACTTGAACCATGGTTGGCCATGTGGGAGTCCAGTGCCTTAACCACCACATCATCTGCTAGCCCCCCAAGAATTACTTTTTTTTAAAAAAAGTATTACATATTCTTTACTTGATGGCATGCACAAACCACACTAAAATGTCTTTCAATAAGTAAAAGGCAGTGTTCGGATACAAGGAATTATAATTAGATTGGCATAGTTATGATCAAATATATAAAGTAGACATTACCACCTTATCTTCAGCACTTACCTTAGCAGGTTAATGAACACAAATTAAAACACCCGTGAGTCTGCTGGGTTTTGACAAGTGAAGGTATTTCTCCATCATTTCTATATTCATATAACCAGTTACATATAAGCCTAAATAAAAAACCAATCTCCAGTAGGTTTTCAGATGGCATTTACCATCTTTGTAGAAAGGTTAGCATCACTAATGAACTACCAATTACATCTTCAAAAAGGGCAAATAGTGATAGCATTTACTGAACTGAAATTACTATTAAAAATTTAAAAACCCAATATTCATTTAACCACAATCTTACTTAAATCAGGACTGTCTAACAAAAATATCCTGTCAGCCATTCATGATCTGAGTTCTGGTGTAGACCAATTAAAATACGGTACACATAACAAAAGGTGAGACATTTCTGTTTTGTCATAAATAAGGTGGTGGTCACTCGTTACTCATTAGTAGCTTTTTTGAAATAAACTCTCAACTCTGCTCTTCCTGACTTCTTTTTAATGCCAGCGAAGATAATTTTGCTCCAGGGACGTACTTCTTGGGATTCTCCAAATACCCCATCAGTCACCTCTCCCCCGTTGATGCCTGACCTGTCTTCTGCCCAAATAGATCATGGAGATTTAGGCCAGTCTTGTGCTTGTCCCCTTTTCCACGGTGTGTCTCTGGGCACACTTCAAAACAAAAATCTTCTCATCCTTCTCAATATCACCCATTTTTAATTCTCTGTTTTGTCTCTTGGGCTACTAAGATTCCCGCTCTGAAGCTGAATGTCCTGCTCTCTCAAGAAGTTACATTTTATATGTAGAGTTGAAGCTTTATCTTTGGCAACACTGGCTAGAAAGGAAGCCAGAATACATGCTCAACAAATACCAATTGATTAGTGAGAGTCTAAGCCCACCAAGAAGTCTCAAAAACCTTTGGAGGGAATTCTGCTTCCAGAAAGATTGGAATTTAGGGGCAAAATTATTAAAGTCAAATTTCCCAAGTATCCAAGATAAATTCTGGGCAGTAACACACATCAAATTGAAGGTGTTTGTTTATATCTATAGTTTCTTTAAATAATCTTAACTTACAAAAATAATCAAGTGAGGATGGTTCTGGGGGGCAGTGGTAATACGCTGCTCAAGAGAAGTTGGACCCCACATGGTGATTATGGTTTGAATCCCCAGCCTGGACAGCCTGAAACACTCCTGGTATATATGTAAGTGCCCGAGATCCAAGTGACTGGAGGATCGGAGAAAGGGGAATCATGGCACGTACAGGCCCTGTGGAATATCTCTCTCTCCCCATTCTACCAACATGTACACACCCACTCTATCCAGAGTAAAGAAAAATAATAATCAAACCAAGGGGAAAAAAGGAATAAACAGTGTTCAAACTATAATAAGCGGAAGATAGATAAAGAAAGGCTGATGGAAAACAATGGTACAAGAGTGAGGTGAAGTTGAAGAAAATACTGTGTAAGCAGTTACCAGAGGTGAACTCTGAGGGTTCCCGCTGCCAGAGTGAAGTAACACAGATCTCATAGAAAGACCAGTACCACAGATGCTCATCGACGGAATCTAAAAGAGTCAAACTCATCAAAGCCGAGAGCAGAATGGTGGTTACCAAGAGTTCCAACATTTTCAGTTAGGCAGGAAGAGTAAGTTCGAGAGCTCTGTTGTACAACATGGTAGCCATAGTTAAGAACAATGTATGGAATACGTGAAATTTCTAGGTGAGTAGATTTATTTTTAATTTTATTTATTGTTGTTCTTTAATTTGACCAGAGAGAAAAAGAGACAGAGAGAGGGAGAGTGAAAAAGAAAGCCACCAGATCCAGGGCTAGAACTGTGGTTGGCCATGTGGGAGTCCAGCACCTTAACCACCATGCCACCTGTGGGCATGGTCACTACAAAAAAATGATAGGTATGTGAGATAATGCACATGTTAATTAGTTCAGTTTAGCCATTCCACAATGGATACCTATTTCAAATATCATGTTGTACACCATAGATACAGATAATCCTTGTCAGCTAAAATATAAATAGGCCCAACTCCACAGAGCAGTGGCTAAGCATTGTGTGAGGGAGCCAGATCCCACACGGTTGACCATAGTTCCAGCTCCAGCAGCTTGGAAAGCAGGCGGGGCACTTGTATATGTATACATGAAATCCTGGAAGGATGGAGAAATGGAGGAAAAAGGATTGTGTCATGGCCACACTCCATTGGGTAGTGCTTTCTCTCTCTCTCTTTCATGCAAGTGTTTGTGCCCTCTGGCAAATAAATAAATAAATGCAAAAAATAAAAATAAAAATGGAAAGACTTAGATGAGGTCAGCTGGTAGCATGGTGGTTAAGATGATTGAATCCCACATGGCTAATTCGAGTTCTGGTTTGAGTCCTAGACCTGGCAACGTGAAAATCATGCCAGGCACATGTGTGTGCATGCCCAATATCCCAAAAGGAGAATGGAGGAGAAGCATCCCCTTGAGGGTGGTGCTTTCTTTTTTTTTTTCTTTCCCTCTCTCTAGAGAGCACACATATCCTATAGCAAATGTTTTTTAATTTAATTTCACTTTTTTACATGTAATCACTGTCTATCTTTAGCATACACGGTGAATTTTTCCCAGCATGAATACATTGTATATTAGACCAGTCAGAGATATTGCCATACACATTATAATCATCAGATAAGTTTTCATTGTTGTGTCTTAGTTTTTTGCCTTTTATAAAAAATATTTTTTAATATAAAAAAGACTTATATAAGTCATACAAAAAAAGAAAAAGTTGCCATCAGAAGCAAAACATTTCTTGACTGCAGATCTGAGATGTTTTTGTCCCCTGGCGCGCACAAAAGGGACACAACTGTTACAGGAGTAATGTCTTTCATTACATTGCCACGAAGATGGAAGGTTTTCCAATACGCCTCTGTATGGTCTGGGCATAGGTCCAAGGAAGCAGAGCAGGAGGGGGGCCATAATTCATGTTTATGTAAGCAATTAGTGTATTTTATTTGCCTGGAAGTGAGGAAATATGAAAATTATGGAAAATAATCACTAGTGGTTTTCCAGTTGTAGGCCAGACTGAGGTTTTCCCCAAGGCTGCCTGGAGGAAAGTATGCATGTCCTTCACCTCTAAAGAAGGAGAAATGGACAGGACCAGCAGGCGGTGTAGTGAAGGTGCTGGATTCCCACATGTGAGACCGCGGTTTGAGTCTTGGACCTGGAGACTGGCTTTCTCACTTTCCCTCTCTCTCTTTCTCTGTCTCTCTCTGGTGAGTGCATGTGCCCTACGGTAAACTAAAAAGAATAAAATTACAAAATAAATAAAATTAAGTGTTTTTTGTTTGTTTGTTTTTGTTTTGAAGGAGAAACAGAACAGAAGTGAGAAGTGAGAAGTGTGGCAACCTCTTGGCACAAGACACAGGCGGCCTCTGCTCCTCAGGGCATGTCCAGAGGCCTTGAGACTGAGAATCCTGGACAGAGCTTCCCCATCCGGCCCTTAGAGGAAATTTTCACAAACCTGTAAACTTGGAAATCATTCCACGCTCTCCATTGGACTTTCCTCTACAGCATGTCTGAAGTTCAAGTGGAAGGAATTGGAAAAAGAACTTAAGAAAAAAATTGAACAAGCATTTGTCAGTAATGGCTCTAGTCCAAGTACCATGAAAAAGGCTGGGGGTAGACCTGGCAATGAGGTGTGCCCCACCATTGTGGTCTCATGGGAAGGGCAAGCAGGCAGTGACAAGAACACGCAGTGTGTGTGCGATACGTGGGGACTAGGTGGACGGACAGGGCGAGTGTGTTGCAGAAGAGGTCATTCCGTTCATTGCTTTTTGGATTGTCCACCTGCAGCACAATCTCTCACCCGTGAATATGGCTTTATGGCTCACGAAGAGCTTTCCTGAATATGTAATTGTGTTCGATTTTTCACTGCCACCTGATAAAGTAATTGGGCTCCTGTTTCACAGAGGAATCAACCGAGACTTAGAGGACGTGAATCTGCCCGAGGTCTCGCACAAGGGCAGGGGCAGAGCGGAGGTTTCTGATCAAGTTCCCTGATGCCCACATCTACCTTTTTGCCTGCTTGTCTTCTTGTTTCCCAAACCTGGCCTGCAACCTGGGTGTTATTCCAGACAACTTTACTCCGTGGGTGGCTTGTCGGCCACCTGTGGCCTGCTATCTTTTTATGTGAATCGAGTTTTATTGGAATACAGCCACGCTCCTTTTGTTTACATATTACCCATGTGTGAGTTTGCATGACAGCAGCGGAATTCAAGAGCTGTGACAGGTGTGTCTTTTAATACCAAAAATAATTATTATCTGGTCCTTTGCAGGAAATGTTTTCCAACTCTCACTTTACGATTTTTTTTAAAGAATTATTTTATTTAACTTTATTTATTATTATTATCATTATTATTTTCCAGTTTGATCAGAGAGAGACAGAGAGAGAGAGAAGAAGTGAGAAAGCAAGCCACCAGGTCCGAGACTTGAACCGTGGTTGGCCATATGGGAGTCCAGCGCCCCTATCCACCATGCTACCTGCTGGCCCCTCACTTTATGATTTATAAATGTATACTTTAAGTTTTTTTTTTGGAGAGGTTTTTGCTATAGGGCACGTGCGCTCGCCAGAGACAGAGAGAGACAGAGAGACAGAAAGCAAGAAATCACCCCCCAGGGGGGATGGCCACACCACAATCCTTTCTCCTCCATTCTCCTCTCGGGATCTTGGGCACGCACGCACATGTGCCCAGCGTGAGTTTTAAGCCACCGGGCCTGGGACTCGAACCGCGGTCGACTACGTGGGAGTCCAGCAACATAGCCATTATGCTAAATGCTGGTTCCCAAGTTTTTTTTTTTTTTTTCCCAAAATTCATGATAGAGTGTGTGAGTGTGTAGGAGAGAAAGTGAGAAGGAGAGACAGGAAAGACGGGAAAGAGAGAGGAAAGGAGAGAGAAAGAGAAGCATCTTTCACGGGGCTCTGTCACACTGCAGCTCTTTCTCCCCAGTCAGTCCTGCTGTTGTCTAGGATCCTGGGCATGGTCATACATGCCTAGCATATTTTAAGGTCAGTGGAGCAAGGGACTTGGACTGTGGTCAGCATGTGGTTTCCAGCTCTGTGATCTGGCATACTTCTGACTGTGCCCTAGAAACTGATCCCATTTTACATTTTGATAATTTATTTTTTTTCAGGGGAAAAAAGTATAACCAGGATGTCAAAACTGTGGCCTATTTTAAAAAGTGTGTGTCTATTTAAAACAGAGCTAAATAAATATAATGGTATAGAGGGTTTTTAGCTCTGGACAAATTGTAGAGGTGGTGAAGGAGGCATTGACAACCGCTGGGTTGTGGAGATGCTGTGTGAAGCCAGCGGATGCTGAGCACAGGAGTGTGGCTGGAGGGCACCAGGTGACCCTTGTGCTGGTGACAGTGGCTGTTTCTCTTTTCAGACAGCGGTGATAGTCAGGGGCTGTTGTGCCTCATGCTTTTAATTTCTCAGAGGGGACTCTCGCATCTATGATCTCAAATAGATTTAGTCATTTCTACTAAACAAATTCATCTGTTCATTCCTTAACAGAGACTTAATGAGCATCTATCATGTCCCAGACATTATCGTAGATGCTGGAGAGAGAGTCTTGAATGAAACAGGCGACTTGTCCTTGAAGACCTTCGATCCCGGGGTGAGGGTGTGTATCAGGATGTCGGCAGCAAGGAATGAAGTCCCTTGTGCCCACTGGCTTAGACACTCAGGGGATTTATCTTCATCCATACCAGGAAGTCCAGGAGTGAGTTAGGCTGCAGGTTCAGTGTGGTCATGGTTCTCTGCTTCCTGGAGAGTCTCCCAACTATTCATCACCACGTATTGGCTCCACCTTCATGTCAGTATCGATTTCTCTCTAGTGCATTAACATATGACAACGCTCATGTGGAAAAGAAGCCCTGTGTTTTTTTTGTCTCTTTCTTCAGAATGAGGAAACCTTTTCTCCAAGACCTCAGCAGACCTCTCCTGATAGCTCAGTGCTGTTGTATAATTTAATATAGACTTCCACATTGCAAATAATGGCTTAAAGAAGATAGGAATTTTCTTATTCACCTAACCTGAAGCTAGGAAGTAGGCAGTTTAAGACTGGCATAGCATTTCTGTGATTTCATGAGTGTCCTGGGTCCCTTCTATCTGTTTTCTCTGTGCTAGATTTGGAGCTTCCTCATGGTGACAACATGGCTGCTGGAGTTCCAATCAACCTGAGAAAGTCTTCGAAAAGTTTATAGAAAGTGGTGAAACAACTGTGCATGGATTTCAATGTCTTTTTTTGCACCAACATAAACTTGTACTTTGTGTTTTTTGACAATTTGTCAAAAGTTCTCTTCTGTGTCTGCATTCAAATAAGAAAGAATGAGAAAACATGGGAAGACAAAATATCAGTAGCTATTCTGCTTCACAGATGTTTGCTTCAAAGTCAGCTTCTACATACATCTAAGTAGCCAGTACTATGTCACATAGTTGTCACCAACAAACTAATACTTTTATATTAAAAGGGAGAGAGAGAGAGAGAGAGAGAGGATATTAGTAGCACTCACTCCTAGAGATGAGATTGGGCTACATAGCCATTTGTAAATCAGTCTTAGGCTAGGCTTGGATAAATGAGAATTAGCTCCCTGGGGCTGGAGTTAGAACCGTTTCTCCGGGGTCTCATGACTGTGTGGCGGAAGGTAGATATCTGCATAAAACCAGAGGGAATAAGGAAGGAATGGGTGTTTCTATAGAGAAAGAGACAATAAACAGAAAAACAAATACGTGACAACATCAGGCAATGCTTAGCCCTGAGGAGGGATGAAGTGAGTGGCCAGAGTTGAGCGCTCTTTTTGCTGAGCTTGGCAAGGCTTCTTGAGGAAGTGACTTTGGAAGCTAGGCCTGAAAGACATGAAGGAATGAGTCATGTGAAACTCTTGGGGAAGGAAGTTCCAGAGAGAACTTTTATTTTTCCCATGGTGGGAAAGGATGGCAGTAAAAGGCCAGATGGATGGAGAACCCTGAATGAGAAGGAGAGTAAGAGAGGGATGAGAGCCAAGAACCAGGCAGGGGTCAGATCGTGTAGTCTTGCAGGCCCTGGTAAAGACTGTGCTCAGGTTTTTCTTAAGCCTTTGTAAGACTATAACCAGAAAATGACATTAAAACCCACCTATATTGTATTTTCTAGTTCCAAAATGTTCATTTAGGCGTTTGTAAAGACCCAATTCTCTGCTGAAAATGTCTTTTTTTGTTTGTTTGTTTAAAGTTTATTTACTTCTTCCTTACACGAGCGGAGGGGAAAGAGAGCATGAGTGCGTTCTCAACAGGGTCTTGATGCCACAATCCACTCCAGCCTCAGCCAGCCCTGGATCATGGCACACATGTGTCCAGTGTACTCAGGAAGGTCTCTAAATATGAACCTGGAACCTTCCCACGTGACCAGTCTCATAGTATATTGCATCTTACCATGGCACCACCTCCTAGCACTTGTTTTCCTTCAAAAATTTGTTTCAGGCCAGTCAGGTGTCATGGTGGCTGGATCCTACATGGCTGACTGTGTGATTCAAGTCCAGGATGGGAGACTTGAAAATCACGTCAGATGTGTGTGCCTACGTGTCCAAAATCCTGAGAAGAATGGAGTAGAAGGGATTGCAGCATGGCCATGCCTCCAAGGGAGAGACTTCTCATTTTCCCTCTCTCTCTGTCTCTGTCTCTCTGCCGCTCTCTCTGGTGAGTGTACATGCACTATAGCAAACAAATGAACAAACGAATTTATTTCTTAACCTTGATTTTTAAATTTGTTTATATCAAACATCATCATCATAAAGTCCTCATTGGGTTACTCTTCTGGATTATGTTTTTTGTTTTCCTTTTTTTTTTTTTTCCAATTTTGCTAGAGAGAGACAGGAAAATTTAGAAATCATCTCCCCGGGGGAATGACTACACCTCAATCCCTTCTCCTCCATTCTCCTCTTGGGATTTTGGGTATGTGTTTGCATGTTCCCAGCATGATTTCCAAGCCACCAGGTCCAGAACTCAAACTGTAGAATCAACATTTGGGGCCCAGCTGCCTTAACCTACATGCCACCTGCTGGCCTTATAGTCTGTTTTTTTTTTTTTTTTTTTTTTAAGATTTTTGTCATAGGGCACATGAGCTTGCCAGATAGCAACAATGAAAGGGAAAGTGAGAAATTACCCCCCAGGGGATGGCCACACAGCAATTCCTTCTCCATTTTCCTCCTGGGATTTTGAGTATGCACACACATGTGCCCAGTGTGATTTTTTAAGTTGCTGGGTCTGGGACTTGAACCATGATAGGCTATGTGTGAGTCCAGTACCTTAATTACTAAGCAACCTGATAGTCCTTGGTCTGTTTTTTTGTTTGTTTGTTTTGTTTTTAAAGAAACATTTTTGCTATAGGGCGTGTGCACTTGCTGGAAAGACACAGAGAGACAGAAAGCAAGAAATCATCCCCCAGGGGGATGGTCATGCTATAATAATTGCTTCTCCTCTATTTTCCCCTTGGGATCTTGGGCATGCATGCACACACACCCAGGGTATTTCAAGCTACTGGGTCTAGGACTCAAATCGTGGTTGATTATGTGGGAGTCCAGTGACGCAACCATTATCCCATCTGCTGGTCCTGCCTAGTCATTTTTTATTGAATGCTGGACATTGTGCATAAACAAACAAATAAACAAACTGTAGAGGCTTCAGATAATGAAATCTTCCACCACAGAGGAATCACCCTTTTGTCTGCTTGGCAAATAGTGAGGGAGTGATCAACTTAGTCCATTCTAGGCAAGGACTGGACAGGGTGTTGTTTTGGTAAAAGTTGGTCCACCCTTGGGTCAAGGTCAGGGCATCCATGCCCTGCTCCCTGGGCATCTATCCAGAGCTTTCACTGAAGAGAACGATGCATTTTTGTTTCCTTAGAACTGAGATACTTCTGCTTTTCAAGTTTTTGCTTATATTTTTAGTCACTTGCTCTGTGACTTTAGAATTTGGCAAATGTCTTAGGGGAAAATAAACATATGTTTGAAGCCCCTCCAGTCTAATTTTCTCACTTCAGTCTTGTGTAACTGCACATTTCTGCTGGCTCCTTTGACCTCTGCCAATGGTCTTTTCCAGGTGCCAAGCCAGATTCACAGCCTCTAAGTCTACATTTAGAATTGACAGTGGTCCCAGGGGAGAGAAGCAAAAAAAAAAAAAAAAAGGTTGCAGATCCTCAGCTTACCTCTCCAGAATGAGCTGAGGTTCTCCTTCTCTAGAATTTTTTTTTTTTGCTATAGGGCGCGTGCGCTCACCAGACAGACAGAGAGAGACAGAAGGCGAGAAATCACCCCCCAGGGGGGATGGTCACGCCACAATCCCTTCTCCTCCATTCTTCTCTTGGGATCTTGGGCATGCACACACACGCGCCCAGCGTGAGTTTTAAGCCACCGGGTCCGGGACGTGAACCGCGGTCGACTACATGGGAGACCAGCAACACAGCCATTACGCTAACTGCTGGTCCCTCCCTCTCTAGAATTTTAATCCCTCTAGTCCTCTTTGCCTTCAAATCTCTCTGGTGCCTTTAATAATATGTTTCTTACAGGCTCAGACAAAGTAGCACACACTGGTTGATGCTGTTACTTGGCAGGCTGAGGCCACGTGGGAAGCCAGTGTTTGAGTCCTGGCTCACCCTAAAAATTTGGTAGGGTGGCACATGCCTGTAGCCCCAGCTACTCGGAGACTAACTAAGGCTGGAGGGCCACAACATAGGAAGACCCTGCCTAGCGGGGAAAATTGCTTTTTATAGTTTATCCAGTAATTCCAGTTGTAGCGGATTTGCTAGCTTACTACAAACTGCTCCATCCTACTCAGGGGCAGAAGTCTGGACATCAGAAGATTTTATTTTCTGAGGATCTTTCTTCTTTTCTATTTGGAGAAACGAATAGAGCAGGGCAAGAATGGAAGCAGGGCAGCCAGTTAGGAGACTGTGGCGGGTGTCTCTGTGGGAGATATTGGCAACTGGGACTGGAGAGTCGAGGCAGAGAACAAGACAGATCCCCTTGTGCCAGTACGACAGGATGGAGATACAGTTTTAGATGAATGGAGCTGGTGGCAGAGTATATGTAACACCTGACACCACTTTTGTTGAAAATGGATATACAGTCATGTGTCGCTTAACGACAGGGATATGTTCTGAGAAATGTATCCTCAGGCTATTTTGTCAATGTACGAACATCATAGAGTGGTACTTAAACAAACCGGATGGTATACTCTACCACACACCTGGGCTGTGCGGTGTAGCCTCCTATAATCTTACGGGATCGCGGTCGAATAGGTGGTCTTTTTGTTGTTGTTGTTAATGTTGTTGTTTTGTTTTTATGTTTCTACCATAGAGTGTCTACATTCACTGGAGAGAGACAGAGAGTGAAAAATCACCCTCTAGGGGTGATGACTGTGTCACAATCCCTTCTCCTCTATTCTCCTGGGATTTTCGGGCACACACGCACATGCACCCAGTGTGATTTTTAAAGCCACCCGCTTGAATCTGGTGCACCCCGTCCTGATGTAGTATTTTGCTCTTCACAGTAGGGAGGCAGGTCTGCTCCTTCCCACAAATCCTTGTGACCAGCAGCCAACTCCATCTGTTTGTTCATACAAGATGTCCAACAAATCCCCAAGGAAGCTAATGAGCAACTTGGATACAATTCTTCATTGTCTGTCTGAGAAAAGGCATCCAGGCTTGATAACGAGCCTTCGGTTGCTCTGCCAGGCTCTGTGGACAGAAGAAAGTGCTCGTCATTTCACTGGCAAGCATCTCACTTGATGCTCCTGGACTGAACATCTAACCAAGTCACACGCTCCCAAACAGCACACACTGACACTCCAGTAACTCGGGGGAGCAGTGGACGGTCTTTCTACTCTCACATGCCAGCTTATGTCCATCTCGGTGGTGTGGAGGACAGGAGAGGGCATGCATCCTACGCCGTGCAAAGGCCTGGGACTTGAAGGCCACTCCTCCCACTTGCCCATTCTCCTAGTATTTAGCAGCCACTTGTGTTGTCTTACTCCAAACTGTGAATGCCAAGTGTGAGTGCGGGTGGAGTGAAATGCATCCAGGACCCGCTTCCAGGCTGGGCCTGTGACCAGCTCCAGGCTGGACGCTCAGCAAGGGCTGGAGAAATGGCAGCATGATCCTTACAGCTGTGATTGAGAAAAGAGGTTCCAATCACAGTCTGAGACAGAGCTCTGCCTGTGATGCAGTTCCCGACCTCCTTCTGGGAGGACATTAACATTCCTGATAAACGCTTAAGCAATTTTCTGATAAACTTTAACAAGATTAAAACCTCTTTGGGGAAATCAACTACCCAAACACTCGGCTGATTAGCAGACACTCTTTGTCTTGTATTCAGTTTAATAATGATTATCCAACCATCCTCTTTTCCTGTGAAATGTCCTTAATAAAAGGAAACCATTGACTTGGCTTTGTGGCAAGCTTGAAATAAAACATTGACACACACTTATAACTAATTTATCTGACCAAAAAAAAAAAAAAAAGAACTACAAAAACTTTGAAATGGTTTTTATGGAGATAAGAATAGTAGCTAATACTTTCTAAGTGCTTGTTGCTTGTTATATTAAATGCTCATCAAATATTTATAATGAATTAAGTTATAATAGACCTGATTTACTTAGAAGGAGCTCAGATATGTGAAGTGACTTGCTGAAGATCACAGCCTGTGAGCGGTAGAGCCGGATTTTGAATCCAGGTCTGCGTAGCCAGCTGCAATGACACTTTTCTGTCTTGGCCAAAAGAATTACAGTGGAGAGTGGAGAAGGGATATTCACAGGGAGAGGTGCAGATACAGGGCTGTGGACTGCAGAGGAGGGAGAGGGCCCTTGTGAGCAGAACACTTGGGAAGGGGCCGTAGGGTGAAGACGGAATACTCTAGAGGGGAGGATCATGAGGCGACAGCAAGCAGAGCAGGCCAGGAGAAGCAGTGACTTGGGCAGAAGCAGAGCCAAGGCCCGGCAGTTTGGAGATGGTAGAGACCAATCTGGCCGAAGAAGTGGTCCCTAGTCCTCCCGGTAGTGAGAACTCTGTCATCTAGTACCGTGACCCTATGTGCCACTAGTTGGATTCCTTATTATTCTAGCTTCAGAGAGCCCATTCCGGTTCCATCACTTCCTAGCTGTGTGACCTTAGGCAAATTACTTCACCTCTCTGTGATTTCTCTACTGAAAATTGGGGGTAATAATAGCAACTTTTTCACAGGATTGCTCTGAGAATTTCATAAGATAAACCTTGAAAAGTAATTAGCATACACTTGGTATCTACCAACACTTCACAGAAAGGTGCAAGATGACTGGTTTAATGTCTAATGAAAAGTAATTAGCATACACTTGGTATCTATCAACACTTCCCTGATTTATACTGATTTATACTGGTATTAAAACATTTTACTTTCCAGGAGACTTGTCAAAAATTTTTTAATTTCTCATTTTTGCATAATTTCAGACTTTTAGAAAAGTTGCCCTCCTTCCCTCCCCCCCAAAAAAAAACAACAAAGAATTCCTGGAAACCCTTCATCAAAATTACCCATATTTAGAGACCACCAGTTAGCGTAATGGCTATGTCGCTGGACTCCTATGTAGCTGACTGTAGTTCAAGTCCCAGACCTGGTGGCTTAAACTCATGCCAGGAACGTGTGCGTGCGTGCCCAAGATCCCGAGAGGAGAATGGAAGAGAAGGGATTGTGGCATGGCCATCCCCCCTGGGGGGTGATTTCTCACTTCCTGTCTCTATGTCTCTCTCTGTCTTTCTGACGAGCTCACGTGCCCTATAGCAAAAACCTCTCCAAAAAAAAGAAGAAAAAAATTACCCATATTTACAGATGTGTATATATATATAGATGCTCCTTGATTTATGTTGGGGTTGTGTCCTGATAAAGCCATTGTAAGCTGAAAATACCCTAAGATGAAAATGCATTTAATACTTAACCTACCAAAATATCATAGCTTAACCGAGCCCACTTTAAACATACTCAGAATATTTGTGTTAGCTGGTACTTGGGCAAAGTCAAGTGACTCAAAGCCTATGTTATAGTTAAGTGTTGGGTATCTCATGCAGTTTGTTGACTATTGTACCGAAGGTGAAAAACAGAATGGCTTGCTGCAGCTGTCTAGCCCTGTGCGAGAGCATTGTACACATACTGCATGCCCAGGAAAAGATCAAAATTAAAAATGTTTTAATTTGATGGTTTCTATTGAGTGTGTATTACTTTCTCACTCTCCTAGCTGTCTAGCCTTGTGCGAGAGCATTGTACACATACTGCATGCCCAGGAAAAGATCAAAATTAAAAATGTGAAGGATGGTTTCTATTGAGTGTGTATTACTTTCTTACTCTCCTAAAGTGAAAATCGTAAGTCAAGCTTTTGTACATCTGGGACCATCTGAACACACACATATATGTAGCTGTGTACATCTGTATCTAGACATGTGTATTTCCCTCTGAATTACTTGTAAGTCAAATATAGACCTGTTAGCCCTTACTCCTAAATAGTTCAATGCATATTCCCCACAAATAAGGACATTCTCCTATATAGGCACAGCACAAATGTCAAAATCATGACATTCATATTGATATAATATTATTACCTAATCAATAAACCACATTCAGATTTTGTCAATTGTTTCACAATGTCCTATACAATAGAAGAAAATTTCTGTTTGCATATTGCGTTCATTTGTCCTGTGTCTTTTTCACGTTTATTAGTTTTCCCTGAGAGTGAGAGACAGAGAGACAGAGACACAGGCATCCGCAAGCCACATTCTACCTCCAGTCTCCACTAACCACAGCCACAAGCACACATACGTGCCTCGCATGCCTGGGAGGTCGTGGGACCTGTATCTTTGGTCTCCCCGAGCTGGTAATAATAGTTCCCTAGTTTTTCTTTGTATCACAGGAGCTGGACAGTTTTGAAGAGTACAGGCAGGCAAGTCGTGTTGAATGTTTCTCTTTTTGGTTTGCCTGATGTTTCCTCATGATTACGTTCAGGTTAGGGTTTGGGGCAGGAATACCACAGTGACCTACTCACAGCATCTTATCCTTGTGAGCATTTTTCTTGACAATCTTAAAATAGGGTCCCCAGATGGAGGAGGTAGAGAAGTACTGAAATACTTGCATAAGAATACCTCAAGGGATATGACATGCAGATCTCCAGACCCTCTGAGTCAGTATCTTTGAGAGTGTGCTTGGGAATCTTGAGGGTTAACCAGCACTTTAGGTGACCAGTTGTCTACCGCATTCCACCAACGTTCCAAGATGTGGTCAGTAGATGGTGCTGTGGTCTGCGTTTTCAACTCAGCTTCCTTTCTGGGGCCGAGCTCACAGTTGGGTTTCCTCTGCATTCCAGCTAACATCCCTCAGGAGAGCTCGGCTGCTTAAATTGCCTGCCTCTTCCTCTCCCCTTCCTGAAACATGGTTTTCACTACCGTTCCATTTCTGTCCCTTCACAGTGACTTCTCTGGATATCTTGAGACCTCACAGGGGGGCAGAACTCATTTAGGGGTTCTTAAACCAGAAATTACCCAGTCCTGGAGGCGAGAGACCCTTCTTCAGCTTCCTGAAGAACAAGCCAGTAACTGTTAAAATAACTATAGTAATAATACCACCAACTAGCATTTACTAGACACTTCTGTTTGCCAGACTCTGAGATGAGCACTTTCCATTCACTTTCTCCTTTAACTCTTACAGCAACTCTTGAGAAGGGGATTGTTACAGAGGAAATGACCTTCCCAGGATCACACAGCAAGTCACTGTCACTACCCCCCATTTCTATTTTGGCTGGAACTTGCTAGAGTTAGAGGAGAGAGTGGGGAGCAGTAATGTCTGCTCTATAGGTATGAGCTCCAGGAGCTCTGGGGCCTCCTGAAAGGAGGGATATTCTTCCCTGCTTGTGGGGGCCAAGGTGCAAGGGACAGACATTGGGTCGGTCCCCCTGTGAAGGACAAGGGACAATGGTCAGGGAGGCAGAAATGACATGGTCATAGTACAGGAAGGGCAGGCCAGACTGCTGTCTAGCAGACTCTAAGAGGCAGGATGGACTTGGAGCTTTGAAAGACTGGGGCAGGAGGACCCCATGGGGCATTTGAAAATTCAACAGAGCAAATCATACTTGTTGAATTTTCTTCCACTTATTTAATCATTTTCCAACAGATTGTATCGAGGTGGTTTTCAAGACAAGGGATCCAGAGTGTCTGGGAGGATGGGATAAAATGAGCCAGATGAAGGGAGCATCTGGGGATTTCCACCAATGGGCATGGTCAGTAGAAGTGTCCTTGAACACAAGGAAGCTGGCCTGGAGCTCTGGAAGGCATCCTTGTCAATACCCCTTGCCACTGAGGCAGATACCA
Source organism: Tupaia belangeri chinensis (assembly GCF_000334495.1). Classification (NCBI taxonomy): domain Eukaryota; kingdom Metazoa; phylum Chordata; class Mammalia; order Scandentia; family Tupaiidae; genus Tupaia; species Tupaia belangeri. The sequence continues at coordinate 5,897,963 of NW_006159579.1, read as the reverse complement.
CCAGTTGCCTTTGCAAGACCACTTCTTCCTTGTTAGCAGAATCTTGGAGTAGTGGAGTGGCCACCTGCCCAGCTAAAGAGCTGCAGTTCTCAGCACTTGCAGCTAGTCCTGGCCAATGAGTGTGAGCCAACAATGTTGGGTGGGTGTATTAACCTGGGTCTCATCAGGAGAGAGAAACCACATAGTGATTTAACAAAGAAAGTTTAATATAAAGAATTATTAGACCCAGCTACTGTGGCACAGCAGTAAGTCAAGTGCCTTGCAAAGCTGGAAGCCATATGATCTGCCATGGGTTTGGATCCCTGGGTCAGCCTGAAAACACTTCAAGTACATGCACAGGCACCTAGGAACCTAAGAAATTGGAGGGCATGGGAAAGGGGATCATGCCAAGCTTGCTTCTCTATCTCTTTTTCTCTTTCTCTCATATGCATGCCAGCACATGCATTCTTTCCTTAAAAAGAAGACAAATTCACTATAATGGGATTAGAGTAACAAGGGGTTGGCTAGTAAGAAGTGACGAGAACTCTGGAGGAGTTGCAGATACAGGGAGCAGCCACTACTCTGAAGGGCTGAGATAAGGCCTCTTCCCTGCACCACACCCTGCTGGAGAGCCCAACATTCTCTCAGCCCAGTACTGAGGTCCAGACTTTGCTGGAAAGAGTATGGGTGTGGTGCACTGGATGACAGGTAAGTCACTGTGGTCTGTGCTGATGGAACATGGTGGAAATCTGTCCTCCGAATCTTGCCAGAAAACGGCCATGTATGTGTCAGGGAAACTATTTGCAGGAGGCACTTACTGGAAGCTCCCTGCTACAAAATCACCAGAGATGGAGGTTCTGGGGTGAGCTGCTGGCCTCCCAGTGCAGTTGGCTGCCATGCACAGCAGAGGCCAGGTCCTGGAGTAGCTGTCTATACTATAGGGGGTTGTGGAGTGACTACACCCGGACTAGGAAGGAGTGACCTCCTGGAAAAATCCTTTAAAAGTGATCAGATTTGGCTAAGTTTTCCCTGTTAATTTTTTTTTTTTAAGAATTATTTTAGGGAGCAGCAGTTGGCGTAATAGCTGTGTTGCTGGACACCCATGTAGTCAACTGTGGTTCAAGTTCCGGACCCAGTGGCTTAAACTCTTGCCGGGTGCATGTACGTGCGTGCCCAAGATCCCGAGAAGAGAATGGAGGAGAAGGGATTGTGGCGTGGCCATCCCCCCAGGGGGTGATTTCTCGCATTCTGTCTCTGTCTCTCTCTGTCTTTTTGGTGAGCACACATGCCCTATAGCAAAAATCTCTCCCCCCCGAAAAAAAGAGAATGATTTTATTATTATTTTATTGAACTTTATTTATTTATTTATAATTTATATTTATAATTTATTTAAATTTATTTAAAGAGAGAGAGAGAGAGAGAAGAGGGTGGAGTGAGAAAGCAAGCTGCCAGGTCTGGGACTTGAACCATGGTCAGCCATGTGGGAGTCCAGCACCCCTAACCACCATGCCACCTGCCAGCTCCTCCGTGTAAACTTTGACTTCTCTTTTTTTGTGCCTGGAACATGATTATGATGGCTGCAGCTACAGCATTGTTCTTGTGAGCCTGAGGAAGATGGCCACGTTCTCAGGATGGGCGAGAGGATGGCTAGGAGACCAGGTGCCCAATATCTTGCTGGTGGTGCTGCCCTGTTAGCTTTGAACTGCTTCCTTCACACTCCTCATGAGAGAAAGCAAGTCCCTATCTTGACTGAGGCATTTTCTTTCTTTCTTTTTTCTGGGAGAGGTTTTTGCTATAGGGCGCATGCGCTCACCAGACAGAGACAGACAGAGAGACAGAAAGCAAGAAATCACCCACCAGGGGGGATGGTCACGCCGCAATCCCTTCTCCTCCGTTCTCCTCTCGGGATCTTGGGCACGCACGCACACGCGCCCGGCATGAGTTTAAGCCGCTGGGTCCAGGACTCACACCGCAGTTGACTACATGGGAGTCCAGCAACATAGCCATTACACTAATTGCTGGTCCCTTTCTTTCTTTCTTTTTTGATCTCTGCAGTTGAATTTGATTCCTAACAGATGTAACCAGGTTTAAACAAACTCTCCACTGGACATGATTGTCTTGAGAACACTTCAGCTAAAGAACTGAAATGTTGTAAAGTCCCTTTTTATAATTTATATACACCAACTTTCTTAGGTGACAGGTAAGTAGTGAATTTAAGAACAGTAAGTTGCTTCTGAGCATTTATTTACCTAATTTTGTAAAAAAAAGAAAAATCTTTTTCTTTTTTTAAAAATATTTGCTTCAGGGTATGTGTGCTCCAGAGAAAGAATGACAGAGAGAGGAAAAGTGAGGACTCACCCCCCATAGGGAATGGCTACATAACTATCCCTTCTCCATTTTCCTTCTGGGATCTTGTGCATGAATACACATGTGCCTGGCATGTTTTTCAAGCCACCAGGTCCGGGACTTGAACTGCACCGTTGGCCATGTAGGATCCAGCCTCCTTAACTACCACACCACTGGTTGCCCCCTCCACCTCCCAAAAACCAACTTTTTATTGAAGCATAGAATTATGTTTGTACCGTTCAAAGAATTTTCATAAGATGGACACAAATATGTAACCACTTGGATTGAGAAATACGACATTACATGCACCCTGGACGGCCCCGTTCAGTCACTACTTCTGACTAATGATATGGATTAGTTTCTCCTATGCTTGAACATCATGCACTAATAGCCTCATGCAGCACAAGGTCTGTTGTGTCCGGCTTCTTTCTCTCAACATCATGTTTGTGAATCCATTCATGTTGTTGCCCTGGGAAGACAGGTCAAGCTCAGATCCTGAGGAGCAGCTGGAGAGAGATGGTGTATGTGAGATAAACTGGCATTGCTTGCCGCTAGTGCAGGCTGGGAGCGAGCCTTGCTGGAAGATGCTCTGGCTGCAGGTCTCCACCGCCAGGTTGAGTAGTTGCTAGCCTATCACACACATCAGGGAGCCTGGCTTCAATGTGAATGAACACACAGGTCCAAGGTTCTGGGGGCCAGGACAGCTGGGGTTCTCTAGACATCGGCTATTATGTGGACTAACAAATCTTTCTCTCTCTCTTTTAAGGAATTATTTTATTAGGCTTTATTTATTTATTTACTTAGGGACAGAGAGAGATTGAGACAGAGTGAGTGAGTGAAAGAGAGAGATTGAGAAAGAGAGACAGAGGGAAAGGAAGAAAGAAAGCTGCCAGTTCCGAGACTCAAACTGTGGTTAACCATGTGGGAGTCCAGCACGCTTAACCACCATGCCGGCCCCTTAATTTTTTTTTTTTAAGAGAGATTTTTGGCTATAATGCACATGCGCTAGCTGCCCAGCGTGAGTTTTAGGCTGCCAGTTCCAGGACTCAAACTGCGGTTGACTACGTGGGAGTCCAGTGACATAACCATTATGCTATCTGCTGGTCCCTGACTTAAATCTCTTGAATCATTGTAACAATCCTTCCAATGTAAACTTGCCCCTCCTCCGCATAGCTTGAAACCTTTCTAATAATCATCCCTAGGTGGGGTTTGTCCACGATTGTTGATGAAGTCCTGCTCATAAGGTCCTTGGGCCACCAGGGACCCAGACTTGACTGTTTCTAGATTTGACTGTGTAGCTCTTTCTTTCACAAGATCCACTGTTTCGGCTTAAGTTGGCCAGGGTTAGTTTTTGCGGTTTATACCCATAAAACCATATAGGTGCATTCTGAAGTGTCTAGGAGGGACACTCTCACTTTACATAAGTGTTATGTCTCACAAAACTAAAGACATGAATGATTTCAGGTCTATGTACCAGCTGAAGTGGTAGCATCACATGCTAGCTGAATGAACATAATTCCTCTCTGCTCACCAACTTCACTGATTTATGATCCTTAACGATCTTGGATTTGGGGGGAGTTTGCATGATTTCATATTTTGTATATATAAGTTGACCTAATTGTTTTATAGAATACTATTTCAAATGCACACAATTTACTGTCACATAAAATGCACCACATTGCATAAGGCATACAGTAAATGCTCAGCAAATGTTCCTGAGTGAAACAACAAAATCAGGATAAGGGTCAGACAACTGTGGTGCTCAGGCCGAATCTGACCAGCTACCTGTGTTTTTGCAAATAAAGTTTTATTGGCACACGGCCGCACCCGTTGGTTACATCTCATCCATGCCTGCTTTTGCTGTACAATAGCAAGCTGAGCAGGTGCAACAGACGCTAAATGGACTGTAAGAGCTGAAAGATTTATTATCTGGCCCTTTGCAGAAAAAGCTTGCCAGCTTTTGATCTACGGCAAATTGATGGTTTCTTCCAGGTAGATAAAACATCCTAAGTTCAGTCCTCTGGGCATAAAAAGACGAGTCCAACTTGAAATAGAGCAGCCCTTGAGTCATAGTCACTGTGTCCTCTGGATCTTGCCAGAAAACTGCCATGTACGGTGTCACAAGGAGGCGCCTCGCTGGAGGAGCCCTGCTACAAAACTGCAGAGATGGAGGAGAAGGGATTGTGGGGTGACCATCCACCATGGAAGATGCTTTCTCATTTTCCCTCTCTTGCTTTCTTGTCTCTGTTCTATGAGCACACACATTCTCTAGCAAACTTTCAAAGACTGACCATACTATAATAAAAAAAATATTAGTAGCATTTCCCATAATATAAATAGCAGAAACCTCTTTGACCACTAAGTAATAAATCCGGAAATGAAAAAAAAAGTAGAAATAAGACAAAAAACTAACTACCTGGAACATTTTGACCATCTCTCCCAACTCCATTTGAGGCCAAAGGAAGTCGAAATTGCAGTTTCAAACTAGATAGAGAAAAAATAAAAACACTGTAAAAAACAATGAGACATAGTTAAAACCATACTGAAAGACAAACACAGGCTTGGCCACTTATATTTCTGTAAAAGACAAAGATAAAGGAATCCAGGAAGATACCAAATGAGCAACAAGATAAATTGAAGGAAAGGACAGAATGAAGACAAGTAGGAATTAATGAATCAGAAAACAGACCAAAAGTAGAATTGATGAATTGAAGAACTGATTCATGTTGGGGAAAATCACAGCAGAATAGATAAGCCACTAACTAGCCTAATCAAAGGGAAAAGCACATGCAGAGAAGCCACAATTAGGGATGGGAACAGAAAAACAAGAATAAAAGAACACTTTAATATGTATTTTTTAATTACATAAATAATGCATGGATATGTGTGCAGTAGAGACAAAAGTCAAAGAGGAAGAAAATAAAATAGAGCGAAAAGTAAGAGTCCCCTTGTTACTTTGCTAGGGCTGCCTTAATCAAAATGCCACAGACTGGGTGGTTTAAACAACAGACTTGTGTTTTCTCAGCATTCTGGAGACCAGAAGTCTAAAATCCAGGTCTCGGCAAGTTCAGTCTCTCCAGAGGTCTCTCTCCTTGGCTTGCAAGTGACCGCCTTCTTGCAGTCTCTTCAAATGGTCATCTCTCTGTGCACAAGAACCACGGAGTCTTTCTGTGCCTTCAAATTTCCTCTTCTTATAAGGAATCAGTCAGATTGGATTAGGGCCCACCCCAACAGCCTCATTTTAACTTAATCATCTCTTTTCTTTTCTTTCTCTTTTTTTTTTTTTAGAATTATTTAATTTAACTTTATTATTTTTTATTTAAATTTTAAAAATTATTTTATTTAACTTTGTTTACTTATTTATTTTAATTTGACCAGAGAGGAACAGAGAGAGAGAGAAAGAGAGAGAGAGAGAGAGAGAAAGTGAGAAAGCAAGCCACCAGGTCTGAACATGAACCCGGGTCAGGCATGTGGGAATCCAGCGTCCTTAACCACCACTCCACCTGCCAGCCTCTATTATTATTATTTTTAAATTTGATCTGAGAGAGAGATAGAAAGAGAAAGGGAGAAAACAAGCCACCAGGTACAGGAACCAAACTGAAGTCAGCCATATGGGAGTCCAGCACCTTTAACCACCATGCCACCTGCTGGCCCCCTTAATCACCTCTTTAAAGTCATAGCTCCAAATGTAGTCAAAGTCTGAGGTACAGGGGGATAGGGCTGACAGATGAATTTGAGGGGACATACTTCAGCTCATAACATCCTCTTCCATTGTTTTTCCACAAGCCCCAACCCTCTGCCCCAAAGTAACATGGTTAACCAGGCCTGCCCATGATATTGGTGGGACTTAGGACAAGAGTCAAACCAAAGCTAGTCAGGTTTAACATAATTCCTACATATGTCTACATTTGTTTTATGTATCCAGCTAATGAACAGTTGCAATAAAAAGAGTCTTTCCTCCTCACTGGATAACTGTACTTTCATAATCACCTGGAAAACCAGGCTTGTATTTAGAATTCCTGAATGTCTGGAGTTCCTTGTCAGACTGTGGTGGTGAGACTTCCCCTTTCTTTCGACTCCCAGCTGTGTCTATACCATAAGGGCCGCATGCACATGTATATGGGAACTCCAACCTGCACCTCCAACTTCCTCTGCATTCTCCTCAAACAGCCACCTTTGGGTTACTGGTTGGGCCTAACCGTGGTCACAATAGTGGTTTACTCCATCCTTAGGGGGTCATACCTGCAGAGAGACCCTCACAGGCCCTGGAAGGAAGTCCAGGGTGCTAAGGACATGAATCCTAGTCTAGAAGGAAGCTCAGGCTCTAGATGGGCATGTCCTTCAGGTACCTTCCCTGTGGGGTATAGTGCATCTGGAGAGGAGCTTTAGAAGATGCCTGCAAAATCCAAAGCACAAGACCAGGATCCTCCTGGCCCAGGCCTGAGAGTGATACTGCTACCATCGAGTAGTTATTAGTGGATATGTTTTCAGATTCATTTACATCCATTTTATATACAAAAATGAGATTCGAATTCCTAGGTAAAATTTTACTTTAAAAAATGATCCTCTTTTGTTTCTTCAACTTGTTTTTTAGTTATGTCTTGTAGATCTTTTCTTATCAGCATATATAGAACTGCTTTACTCTCTTTAAGTGTTGCATGATAGTGTACAGGTATAATGGTGAGGAAAATAAAAAGAATTATAAAATTCAGTAATAATCTCCTTTAAAAAGTAAGCTGATTGAAAACCAAAATAAGCTTCAAAATACAAATGACAAAAATTGACTCAAGAAGAGATAGAAAACCTCAACAGACTAATAACTATGGAAGTCACTGAGGAAGTTATCCAAGAGGACTTCATAGTTTATTTCAAGTATATAAGGTAATTCCAAATCTCATCAAACTCTTAGAGGGCTTACGGAAATAAAGAACATTGCCCAGTTATTTTTATAGGGCATTAATATAAAAACCTGACAAGATAGCAAAAAATTTTCAGGCTAATTTTATCTATGAATATTGAAGCAAAACTTCTCCATGCAAGATTAGCACATGGAATCCAGCAATATAAAGAAAAATAAGCTATAATCAAATGGTGCGAGGGCAACACAAAAATCCGTCACATTTCTATAAACTAGCAATGAACAATCCGAAATGGAAATGAGTAACATAATATCATTTACAATAGCTCCAAGAATGCAATGTTTAGGTATAAATCTCACAAAACATGTACAAGATCTATATGCTGGAAACTATGAAGAGCTATGAAATTGAAGACTTAAACAAATGGAGAGACAGATTGTGTTCACAGATGGGGACTGTTCAACATACCAAAGATGACAGTTCTTCCCAAATTTATTTATGGGTTTAACATAATTTCAGTCAACCTTCCAGAAGGATTTTTAAAATTATACATGAACTGGTTCCAAAATACTAGGTTATCGGAAAAGTCATGATGTATTTTTCTACGCAAAAATGTGTCATGACTTTCCCAACAACCCAATATATAATGAAGGCAAAAGAACTACAATAGTTAAAATGACTTTTGTCATGACTTGCTGAGAGAGAGAGAGAGAGACAGACAGACAGACAGACAGACAGACAAAGCACTCCCTAATTGGGCATGGTCATGTAGCAATCCCTTCTCCTCCATTTCTTCATCCTATCAGGATCTTGAGCACCTGTGCACATGCACCCAGCATGTTTCTCCATCTGTCAGGGTTGGGATTCAGACCAGGTGGTGGCCATGTGGGGTCTGGCTCCCATGAGCACCAGGCCATAGAGCTGGTCCATTGAAAATGATTTTGAAAATGAAGAATAAAGTGGGAGGAATCACTACTGGATTTTCAGACTTACTGTATAACAGCTAAGAACCAAGACAGTGGCATTGGTGTAAAGACTGACATAAATCAAGGGAAGAGAATAGAGTCCAGAGGTCGACCCACACAGAGATGGCCAATTGATTCTTGACAGAAGTACAAAAGCCACTCAATAGAGACAGAATCGTCCTTTCAACGAATAGTGCTGGCCATTGGTCACACATAGGTTAAAAAATGAACCTTGACCAGGGATGAGCAGGTGGCACAGTGGCTAAGACATTGTATTCCCACACGGCTGACCGCAGTCCTAGTCCCAGACTCAGCAGTTTGAAAATCACTCCGGGCATATGTGTACACGTGTTTGTGTGTGTGCGCACCCAAAATCCCAAGAGGAGAATGGAGAAGGGATTGCGGCATGGCCATCCCCCCAGAGGGTGATTTTTCACTTTTCTTTCAACTGTCTCTCTCTGCCTCTCTTGGACAAGCACACGTGCCCTATGGCAAAAACCTTAAAAAAAAAGGAACTTTGGCTAAAACTATATACTATATTGCAAAAAGAAACTCAAAATGAACCGTAGATCTAAATGTAAAATGTAAAGCCACAGAACTTTGAGAAGAAAACATACGAGAAAATCTTTGGAGCTAGGACTTGGCAAGGATTTCTTAGACATGATACCAAAAGCACAACCCATAAAAGAAAAATAATTGATACATTAAACTTCATCAAAATTAAAAACTTCACCTGTAAAAGACCTTGTTAAGAGAAGGAAAAGATGGGGCTGCTGGTGGTTTGGTGGTTCAGGCTTCTGGCTCCTACACGGCTGACTGTGCAAGCTGAGTCTCGATCTGGTGGCTTCAAAGAGATGTAGGCCACGTGTATGTGTGTGCTCCAAATCCTGAGAGTAGAGTGGGGGAAAGGCATTGCAGTGTGGCCAGCGCCCTGAGGGGGTGATGTCTCACTTTCTCTCTCTCTCTCTCTCTCTCTCTGCTACTCTCTGGCAAGTGCATGTGCTCGCTCTCCTTATTTTTCTTTCACTCACACATACAAAGAAAGAAAAAAAGAGAGGATGAAAAGACAAGCCACAAATTGGGAGAAAATATGAATATTTTCAAATTACACACGTGTCCCCAGAGTGTTTCAAGCTGCTGGGGCCAGGATTCAACTAGGTCAGTGATGTGGGACCCAGCTTGCTTACCCACTAGGCCATGGGACTGGCCCCATAAGTTTTTTTTTTTTGTTTGTTTGTTTATTTTTATTATTTAAAAAAATTGTTTGCTATAATGCATGTGTACTTGCCGGAGAGAGACAGAGGGAGGGAAAGTGAGAAATCACCCCCCCAGGGGAAGTGGCCGTACTGCAATCCCTTCTCCATTCTCTTCTCTGTATTTTGGGCACACATGCACATGCATGTATTTTTGAGCCACTGGGATGTTTTTCAAGCCACAGGGTTCAGGATTTGAACCATGGAGTCAGTCAGCCATCTTAACCTCCATGCCACATGCTGGTCCCATAGTTCTTAATATATAGACAGGTGGTTACAAAAATAAATCTAGATGTGTGTGTGTGTGTGTGTGTGTGTGTGTGTGTGTGTGTGTGTATGCATGCTTGTTAGCCTGCCTGGGTGAATTTCCCAGTTCTACCCCCCTCAGAAGGCCTAGTGGCAGTAGGACCCGGTAGCAATGAGCACATCTAGATGTCTAGTGCCCAGATCTTTGTTTCTTTTCTTTCTTTTTTCTTTTTTTAAAAACATTTATTTAAATTTAATTTGTTATTATTATTATTTGACCAGAGAGATTGAGAGAGAGAGCTAGAGAAAGGGAAAGTGAAAAAAGCAAGCCACCAGATCTGGAACTTGAACCCTAGTCAGCCATGTGGGAATCCAGCAACTCTAACCACCACGCCACATGCTGACCCCCCCAGATCAATGAAAAGAAACTTGGAGTTCCTTGGGGAAATGGTTGATTCCAGAGCTTGGGTAGGAGAAGTAAAAGATGAGCTTGGCATGTGTCATAGTGCTAGAGAGAATGGGAGTGCTCAGAAAAATGAAGGGGCCATAGCCAAAGGACACAGGGGTTATTCTGAGGTCATGCCTAATGGCTAAAGCTGAGAGTATTTGAGCAACAAAGTAAATAAAGATGGATTATATGGGGCCAGCAGATAGTGTGGTGGTTAACGTGCTGGACTCCCACATGGCCAACTGTGGTTCAAGTCCTAGACCTGGCAGCTTGCTTTCTCACTTACTTTTTCTCTCTTTCTCTGTCTCCCTCTGGTCAAATTTTAAAAATAATAACAAATGGAATTAAACAAATAAATTTTTTTAAAAAAAATGGGTTATAATCCTGTTCCATTTTCCCCTATAACCAGTATCATCTATTAATCCTGCTATCAAATTAATTTATGCTTTTATTTATTGCCTAAACTCTTCCCACCAGAATGTAAGTTTTACAGAGGTGGAGATTTTGGGGTCTATTTTGTTTATTAATATATTCCAGATACCATATAGCACCTATGATTATTACAGACTCAATAAATATTTATGGAATGAGTGATCCCTCCCATTGGGATGTAGGTGGGGAAACGGAATGTTCTAATGGAAACAAAAAGAACTTATTCAGAACATTAAACACCAAACACCAGCAGCCACTACCGTCAGATTCTCTGCCTCAGCACATCCAAGACTCACACAGGCAGGCAAGGGTGGTCCCGAGGGAGCCGAGCAGTCTGAAACGTTCTTCCAGGAAAAGCACTTGGCAATCTGGGAGCCCATCTCCCAGGGAAAACTACTGAAGATTTTCCTCTCAAAAGGACACTGGCTGCAGCAGGTATTTTGGAAACTCAGAGAGGAGCTGACTTTTCATGGCTAACTTAAAACCCGATGACATCTTCTCAGCTGAAATCCTTCACTCTTCTGAGTTGACTTGCGTTGCCCTTTTATGGATAAGGGAAAGGAAAGGTGGAGAAGGTAAATGTATGAGTTTCCCAGGGCTGCTGTAACAAAGTAACACAAAGTGGTGGCTTAAAACAGCAGAACTTTATTGTCTCAGTTTCAGAGGCTTAAAATGAGAAGTCAAGGTTTCCATAGGTCAGGCTCCTTAGACCCTCCCTTTCCTCTCTCCGGCTTCCGGTAGGCTCATCACTCCTTGGCCTGAAGTCTATCAGTCCAGTGTCTGCCTCCATGGCCACACATCCATGGCTGTCTTCATCTCCCTTCCGTGTGTCTGTGTCCAAATGTCCCCTTTCTGCAAGGACACCTGTCATATTGGGTTAAGGGCTCCACAATGACTTCATTTTAACTTGATTTCCTCTATCAAGACCCATCTCTGAACAAGGTCACATTCTGAGGTCCTAGGGTTTATCTTCTTTTATTGGGGGGTGGTGGTGAACACAACTGGAGCCGTAACAGTCAGTAACTGCAAGTAATGGAATGATAGAACTAAAAGGGACCTTTTTAGTTGGAGCCACTTTACTCTCTGCTTGGACTAACCCATGCCTAGGCTCTTCTGAAATGGGAAGGTGGCCAGGCCTCCCATCCCTGTGGCCCTCGGTTCATCTAGAATGGAGGCCCTTCTGGTCCTCTGTTTCAAGCCACCCCGGGACCCCACCTCCTAACTTAGCATTTCAGGACACGTCTACCTCCTGAGGTCCTTCTTTTTTTTGGGGGGGGGGTTTGCTATAGGGCACGTGTGCTTGCCAGAAAGACAGAGAGAGATACAGAGAGACAGAAAGGGAGAAATCACCCCCTAGGGGGGATGGCCACGCCACAATCCCTTCTCTTCCATTCTCCTCTTGGGATCTTGGGCATGCACGCACACGTGCCTGGCGTGAGTTTAAGCTGCCGTGTCCGGGACTTGAACCACAGTCGACTACATGGGAGTCCAGCGACATAGCCATTACGCCAACTGCTGGTCTCATACCTCCTGAGGTCCTTCTGAAGCCCCAGTAGAGAACGTAGAACCATCAGCAAGAGTGAAACCAGAATGAGATGTCCTTTCAGGGCTCTGTGATTGGAACAGGAGTCATATAAAAGTAAAATGCAGCAGTCACTGAGCATGTGCAGGAGACAGGCAAGGCTCTGAAGATAATTAACAGCTGGCTATAAATTGGAGGTGCTAGCAATAAGGGCCTAGGGCAGCCCATAACAGGGGAAAAGATGGGAGCATTAGGTTAAGTGACAAGAGACTTCAAATCAAATCGGCAGTTACATATTAAGTGGTCGACTGAGTGCTTCAGTGAGCCGCGGGTGATACCAAGGCATAGAATATCTGTTTCCTGCCCTCAAGGCAATTATAATCTACTTAGGGAGGTTGGATGTAAAACTCAGGAGAAGTTAGATAACAAAATATTTAAATAGCAATTCACAATACCGTGCAGTCAGTTGCCAAATGAACTGTAGAGCCGATAACACGCTTTAGTGGAATTCTGAACAAGGAGCAATTATTTGGTTATTTATGGTGTTGAGAGGCGCACATTTTTATTGCTGAAGGAAAGGAAGAGTTAACTGAATAGGACAAAGTGGACAGCACTGGGCAGGGAAGCGAGGGAGAAGCCTAATGGAGTGTGGAAAAGCTCCCATTTATTGAGCATTTACTACAGACTCAGCGATTTACATACCTTAATATACTCCGTACATTTCCGCTCTTTCAACAGTCTCACGAGATGCTCTTGTTACCTTCTGTACCAGTTGAAACAGACACTAGCTTCCATGATATACAAATCCCCAAATCTCAGTGGCTAAATGTGACAGGTTTATTTCTGCTTTTATAAAGTCCAAATGATTGTTGGGGGTGGGAGGCGTTCTGCTCCATATACTCATTCAGGGATCCAGGCTCCTGGAGTCTCGGCCATCCTCCACATTTATCCCAAGTCTCCCATATTAACATCCAACTGGCAGATGGGATATGAGAGAGGAAAAGAGATAAAAAGAGAATATCGGACCAGCAGTTAGCGTAATGGCTATGTCGCGGGACTCCCATGTAGTCGACCCAATTCTCGTCCTGGACCCAGTGGCTTAAAACTCACGCCGGGCATGTGTGCGTGCATGCCCAAGATCCCGAGAGGAGAACGGAGGAGAAGGGATTGAGGCATGGCCATCCCTCCTGGGTGGTGATTTCTCGCTTTCTGTCTCTCTGTCTCTCTCTGTCTGGTGAGCGCACGTGCCGTATAGCAAAAACCTCTAAAAAAAAAAACAAAGAGAGAGAGAATATCATGCCGGTGGTGTTTATGGGCTGCATTGGGAAATGATTCATATCACCTCTGCTCACATTCCATTTTTTAGAACTCACTGATGTGGCCACACCTAACTACAAGGGAGGCTGGGAAATGTAGTTTAGCTGCGTGTCTAGGGAGAAACAGAAATGGTTTGGTGGACAACTGGCTGGTCTTTGCAGCCTCTGTTACTTCACATTCTTGCTTACACTTTGCTTGTGTCTGTGTTTTTCATGTCAGACATTGTATATAGAGTCTTAACAATGATACTGTGCAAGTACAGTTCTTAGAGAACTTCTCTTGGTTGAGCAGGTTTTAGCTGGAAGTGGAGGGCTGGGGAGGAAAGAAAGATTGGGTCTGGGGATGCAAAGGATGGGTCTGACCCTCTGGTTTTACCCCTCCACTCTCAGATGAGTGTAGGTGAGAGCACGCTCCTTTTTAAAAAGCTTTGCCAGAGGAAGAGACAGGAAGGAAGAGAGAAGAAAGCAGTCCTCAGTGGGTCCTGGTCCTGCCACAATCCCCTCCCCTCCATCTTTCTATCCTGTCGGGGTCTGGGGCATGTGCACTGGGCCCTTCTCAAACTGCTGGGTCCAGGACTCAAACTGCAGAGTCGGCCATGTAGGATCTGGCTGCCTTCAACCCTGTGGGAGGCTGTGCACAGTGAGTCTGCCAAGGCCATTTTCATGAGTCTCTTACTATTGCCATCTTAGGCTCAGAGAGCAAACAATTACACAATGACAAAGGCCACAATTGGCTCCCCTTCAAAAACCTCACCTTCAAAACCATACTCTGATTGGCCACTTCCCATAGCAAATTGGTGAGCTTAGAATGCCTCAGATTTGCATATCCGGCACTTCATAATTGGTCCACAAAGCAACCAATCATAACTCACCTTTTACAATCCTTCATTCAACCAATCACTGCCCACCCACATGTATATAACCACGATCCCTGGCCCACAGTCAACCCGGATGACCCAGAAAAGTTGTAACACTGTGTCATCTCCGTGTTGTAACACTGCCTCATCTCTGCACTGCTCGTCCTGTCTCTCACTCCTTCCCTCAGGAAACCTGTTCGACTGTCCTGCGGGTCAGGACACAACCCCACGTCACAGATCTGGCCCTGAGAGCACCCTTTTAAAAACAGCCCACCTGTCCCTGGGATTTCTGCAGCTATGTCTGTGCTAATGGCCCCGTGAGATCACTTGAGACAGGAGGAAAGCCTCCTCTAAGGGAAAGCAGAGAATCGGCTTTGGATTCTTTAGTGGCCCCAGGTGGGGAATTGTTTTCTTCTGGCCCATAAAGCAGCCGTCTGTTCTGCTGTGTTTTACTACCAGAGTTCCACTGTGGGCTGGAGAAGCAGGCCCAGATGAATATGCTGGGGAGGAGGTGGGGGGATTTATGCATCAGACTCCAGGAGAAATCCTCAGGATGCCTTCACCCTCCCCCTAGCACCCCAGCCAGGTGCAGCCCCCCAAATCCAGTTCTCCCGAGAGGGATATCAAGCCTGTAGTTAGGGAACAGGCTGGCAGCATCTCAGAAGAGAGGGCTGGGTTGGAAACATATGAGGGGATTTGGCAAAGTTTATGGGAAATGGAATTCTGAGTTTATTTTGGTGCAATTTTATTTTTGAAATCCATGTATACTTTTTCATAAGAAACCTTTTCCAGGAACTTTTTGAAGACTCGTTTTATGGTAACCAGGGACAATTCTCAAGGCCTTGGAGGCTGACATCTGCTGGGAAGAAGGTAGACAAAGAGAAGCAGGTCCAGGCCTGAGCCTGAGGGCCGCAGGTATCAGAGATTAGGCTGGGGACTTCACGGAGACCCATATTCAGGACAGGAGAAGTGTCAGACAGGAGGCAGCCAGTGGGAGCCCAGCCAGGAGACCAGCTTTGGTATTCTTACTGTGTGAGGAGTGCGCTGGGGGGTGTTTCTCTGGTCGAATTCTCATTAACCACTGAAGGGTGCCAGGCACCCAACACTGTGTCAGACAAGCAAAGAGAACTCCATCCCTTTTCCTGCATTTGTGATGCCAGATTGGTTCAGAGAAGCATTTGAAACCTGTTACTTAGATCCTATTGGTTCCCAGGTTTAAAGTAACCCTAACCAAGCAACTGCTATCGCCATCTGTTGGTGAAGGACTGAACCAACGACCTTTCTCTCTGGTCCAGGATTACCTTAATTAATAATTTTACGCATGCTGCATGCTGCTTTTGGTAGACAAAATAAGTCCAAGTTAAAAATTTTTAAAAAATATTTTATTTTAGAATAGTTTTATATTTAAAAAAGAATTGTTTTAGATTTTGAAAAGTAAAAAAATTCTTTACAACTTTTTTTTTTTTTTTAAAGTTTTTGCCATAGAGAGTGTGCACTGGCCAGAGAAGACAGAGAGGGAAAATGAGAGATCAACCCCCGACCCCTTCCTGCCAGGGAGGATGGTCTTGTTGCAGTCCCTTCACCTCCATTCCAATCTCAGGATCTTAGGCACACACGCACATATGTCAAGCGTGTTTTCAAGCTGCTGGGCATCCCCCATAGGCATGTTCATGCCACATACCCTCCTCCATTTTTCCCTCCTTTTGGGATTTTGGGCACATGCACAGATGCCCAGCATTTTTTTTAAACCACCAAGTCTGAAACCGAGCAAGAACCCCCTAATGTATTTTCTAGGGTTCCTGAAATATAAAGTCCATTTGCATTGTAATGGCCTGGAGTAAGGAGTAAGTTTTCAGACTTCGGTTATGATAATGACCAGCATGGACCATGGGTGAGGGCCATTTGACCTCTAAAACTCTCACTTAAAGGAAAGATAGGCTTTCATTTCAATATGTAAGATGTTTTGTAGGCTGGAAACTGCTGGTTGTTGAGCTCAGAGACTCCAGGCTGAACGGTTCCAGACACCTGAAGAGGAATTTGATTATCTAAGGCCTCACCCATCAAGAATGCCCACGAGATGATCACACCCTCTTGGACCAATCACTGAACTGATCATGCGCCTGGGACCTCTGCCCCCAATTTTGCCCTTAAAAACGCATGTGGGGAACATCTCAGGGAGACCGGGTCTTTTCAGCATGAGCTGCCCGCTCTCCTTGCTTTGCACTTTGCAATAAAGCTGTACTTTCCTTCATCACACCATGTGCCTATGGCTTGGTTTTATAGTGCTTGGGCGAGCGAACCTGATTTGAGTTCGGTAACAAGTCCAGGACTCGAACCAAAGGGTTGGCCATGTTGGGTCCAGCTGCCTTAACCACCATGCATGGGCTGACTCACTTGCTGATTTCTTGACTCCGCTGTTTGCCCAACCCCTTGATGCCATACCCAACAGCTTTGATCTTTCCACCTGTGCAGAACTGCGGCTATCTACAGTTCTCCGAGCTGCCTTCATTGGCCCTTGGCCAGTCCACCAGAGTGATGGTGATGGTGGCAGGGAAGTGAAGCCAAGTAAACAGGAGGGAGGAGGGAAAGCCATGGCTCCTCCTGCCACCAGCTGGGTGACAGTGCCTGTCCCAGTTGGGAAGCATCTCTGTCACAAACAGGGTAAATGGGTCTATTTCCTGTGAGTTATTTGCTAGCCAGCAGCTCCATCCATCTGCTCATTACCACAATAAAAAAATATCAAACAAGCCTTCTGACTTCCAGTCCCCCGGGGGCCCAACGACATAACTTGGAAATGACTCTTTATTAAGTCTGATCAAAGGCTCATTGTTCTGTAATTAGGACTCATGGCCTCTCCCTCCAGGCGTGGGGCTCATAAACAACAGTTGGCTGAGTCTTTTATTTGGGTCGAACCAAAAACTTAGACTAGATCCTTTTCCTCCTAATTTCTACCTGCTTCCAGTGGAGAAGGCAGGGGGCTGTTTGCTCTGGGAGACCCATTGGCCCCGGTCAGCAGCAGGCAGGAGGTGAGGCAGGGAGCAGATGCTGAGCAGAGACAAGATGGGGTTTAGAGCAGAGTGTCAGTGCCAGGCACAGGCCAGGCAGCAGAGTCCCCTCCTCTCTCACTGAGACTCCTGGGGGACCCGTGAGAAAGGGGAGTGTGGGCAAAATCTAGCCTTGGTCATCACAGTGGGGCCAGAAATCATTGACCCGTGAGGCCAGAAGAGGGTGGCAGCGTGGACACTGAGCTGGGACGCCAGGTGATTCCTGCATTGAATCATTCAATAAATATTTATTAAGGACCTACTAATGCCGGCACCCCCGTAGGCCTGGGGATCAGAGGGTGACCACAGCGCCTGCTCCTAATGAAGGCACAGGCCAGTGGGGAGGATGTTTCCTCCTGGAGGAGAAAGTCAAGCCCAGAGTTGGAGGGGGCCTGGGTGTACTTGGTGAAGAGGAGGAGTGTGGGGGCAGAGGCTGGGCAGATCTTCCCCAGAGCTGGGAACAGAAATGTCGGCATCCTCCGAGCAGCTCCAGAGATGTGTTGCACATCTGGAAATACAACCGCCAGATCCAGCTGCGGCCTCCAAGCCCCACTTTTCTTCTCGTCCTCAGACTCTCATGTACTGGACGTTGGCACCCAAGAACAGGAAGTCCTAGGAAAATAGGACAGGGCAGGATCAGAAAGAGCATCCTCTACTCCAAAAAGATGCATCTGCCATTCCTTTTCTTTCTTTCTTTCTTGCTTTCTTGCTTGCTTTCTTGCTTGCTTGCTTGCTTTCTTGCTTGCTTGCTTGCTTTTTTTTTTTGTTTCTTTTTTAATTTTTTTTTTAGGATTATTTTATTTAACTCTATCTATTTATTTTAAATTTTGACCAGAGAGGGACAGAATCAGAGAGAGAGGAAGTGAGAAAGCAAGCTGCCAGGTCTGGGACTTGAACCGCAGTTGGCTATGTGGGAGTCCAGCATCCTTAACCACTACACCGCCTGCTGACCTGCAACTTGTTTCCTATTTATTTTTTAATTTTATTTTGCCAGATAGCGCATATGTTGGCCAGAGACCAAGAGACAGAGGACAGGGATGGGGGAGCCCTCCTTAATGGGGCGTGGTCATGCCACAATCCCTTCTCCGTTTCTCCATCCTATTGGATTTAGGGCATGCAGGCACGAGTGCCCAGCATGTTTTTCAAGCTGGTGGGGCTGAGATTCGAACTGTGCAATTGGCCATGCGGGATCTGACTCCCTTACCCACAGAACCACAGGCCGGCTCAGCATCTGCAGTGTAAAGGGAGCCCACAGCTCAGGGAGCACAGGCCCTGTCGGAAGCCAGGGGTGCGCATACACGGGGAGCAAGCCTCTGTCCCCAAGGCCTCGGAAGCACAGCTCTGCCAGCGCTCTTCTCACAGGCAGCAATCTGTCACTCCCCGAGCTGCTGCTTCCGGGCAGGCCTCATAAACGTCCTGTGTCGCCTCAATTTTCTCTCCTTGGTGAGTAACACGAAATGATGAGGTGAGGGGTTTGCTCCCTGTTTTCAGGTTCCCACCGTCCAGAGGGACGGGCACTCAGAACGCACGGCCAAGTCCAATCCCTGCCGATCTATTTGCTCAGACAAATGGACAGCGCTGAGCTCAGAGTCCTGAGGAAAACGACAATGCAATAAGTCTCATCACTGCCCCCACGCCGAAGGGAGATAGGAGCTTTCCGACTGGACCTCTAACGTGCACAGAAGCCCAGCAAGGTTTGGGCTCCTCTCCATTTCACAGAGGGGAGAGCTGAGGCCAACGGTGTGAATCACTCAGTCTGCGACTTGAACGACAACCCGTCTCCTGGTGTGAATCCTCAACAACAGTCGAATTCGATGACAAGAATCTCAAGGCCCAAGAGGGTTTTGGACATTTGTTTTTCAAATATAACAAACACTTGGTCAATATTTCGTTTCCCAAATTCTCCCTGTCCTTCCTTCTCGTTAATCATTATTATTAATGAGGGCAAGGGTGCAGGGGAGGGAGGCAGAGAAAAAGCACCCCTCAATGGAGCATGGCCACACCACAATCCCTTCTCCTCCATCTTTCCTTCCTGTCAGGATTTTGGGCACGTATTGGTACATGAGTCTGGTGTGTTTCAGGCTCCCAGGCTGAGCTTTGAACTGCAGTAGGGCATGTGGGATCCATTCCCTTTAACGGCTGGGCAGCAGGGCTGACCCAAGAGCCATAGTTCCTGGGCCTCGACTACGTACCAGGCACAGCCCAGATCAACATGCTCCCAAGTCTGCCTACCCAAGTCACCTCATCCGAGCGATGCTATTCTTGAAAGATAACCTGGGGGGGGCAGATGGCAGAATGGTTACGTCACTGGACTCCCACATGGACAATTGTGGTTTGAATCCTGGGCCCAGCAGGTTGAAACTCACGCTAGGTGCATGTGTGTGTGTGCTCAAAATCCTGAGAGGAGAGTGGAGAAGAAGGGATTGCAGGTGGTCATTACCCCTGGAGCAGGAGGGGGATGATTTCTTGCTTTCTGTCTCTCAGTTTCTCTCTGTCTCTCCGCTCGTGTGCTCGCCAGACAGACAGAGACATAGAGACAGAAAGGGAGAAATCACCCCCCCCAGGGGGGATGGTCACACCGCAATCCCTTCTCCATTCTCCTCTCTTGGCACGCACGCACACGCGCCAGGTGTGAGTTTTAAGCCACTGGGTCCGGGATGGAAACCACCAGCGACATAGCCATTACACTAACTGCTGGTTCCTTTGTCTTTCTAATTCTTATGTTTCCTCCTGCTCCCTAAGGATAAACCAATCAACAACCATCTGCATCTCAGTTAAAACCAGACCCTAGAGCACTGCGCAGTTTTCTTTCTCTCTTTCTTTCTTTCTTTCTTTCTTTCTTTCTTTCTTTCTTTCTTTGCTTTCTTTCTTTCTTTACTTTCCTTGCTTTCCTTGCTTTCCTTGCTTTCTTGCTTGCTTGCTTTCTTGCTTTCTTTCTTGCTTGCTTTCTTGCTTTCTTGCTTTCTTTGTTGCTTGCTTGCTTGCTTTCTTGCTTGCTTGCTTGCTTTCTTGCTTGCTTTCTTTCTTGCTTGCTTTCTTGCTTTCTTGCTTTCTTGCTTTCTTTCTTTCTTTCTTGCTTGCTTGCTTGCTTTCTTGCTTGCTTGCTTGCTTTCTTGCTTGCTTGCTTGCTTTCTTGCTTGCTTGCTTGCTTTCTTGCTTGCTTGCTTGCTTTCTTGCTTGCTTGCTTGCTTTCTTGCTTGCTTGCTTGCTTTCTTGCTTTCTTTCTTTCTTATTTTTTTTTTAGGATTATTTTATTTAACTCTATCTATTTATTTTAAATTTTGACCAGAGAGGGACAGAATCAGAGAGAGAGGAAGTGAGAAAGCAAGCTGCCAGGTCTGGGACTTGAACCGCAGTTGGCTATGTGGGAGTCCAGCATCCTTAACCACTACACCGCCTGCTGACCTGCAACTTGTTTCCTATTTATTTTTTAATTTTATTTTGCCAGATAGCGCATATGTTGGCCAGAGACCAAGAGACAGAGGACAGGGATGGGGGAGCCCTCCTTAATGGGGCGTGGTCATGCCACAATCCCTTCTCCGTTTCTCCATCCTATTGGATTTAGGGCATGCAGGCACGAGTGCCCAGCATGTTTTTCAAGCTGGTGGGGCTGAGATTCGAACTGTGCAATTGGCCATGCGGGATCTGACTCCCTTACCCACAGAACCACAGGCCGGCTCAGCATCTGCAGTGTAAAGGGAGCCCACAGCTCAGGGAGCACAGGCCCTGTCGGAAGCCAGGGGTGCGCATACACGGGGAGCAAGCCTCTGTCCCCAAGGCCTCGGAAGCACAGCTCTGCCAGCGCTCTTCTCACAGGCAGCAATCTGTCACTCCCCGAGCTGCTGCTTCCGGGCAGGCCTCATAAACGTCCTGTGTCGCCTCAATTTTCTCTCCTTGGTGAGTAACACGAAATGATGAGGTGAGGGGTTTGCTCCCTGTTTTCAGGTTCCCACCGTCCAGAGGGACGGGCACTCAGAACGCACGGCCAAGTCCAATCCCTGCCGATCTATTTGCTCAGACAAATGGACAGCGCTGAGCTCAGAGTCCTGAGGAAAACGACAATGCAATAAGTCTCATCACTGCCCCCACGCCGAAGGGAGATAGGAGCTTTCCGACTGGACCTCTAACGTGCACAGAAGCCCAGCAAGGTTTGGGCTCCTCTCCATTTCACAGAGGGGAGAGCTGAGGCCAACGGTGTGAATCACTCAGTCTGCGACTTGAACGACAACCCGTCTCCTGGTGTGAATCCTCAACAACAGTCGAATTCGATGACAAGAATCTCAAGGCCCAAGAGGGTTTTGGACATTTGTTTTTCAAATATAACAAACACTTGGTCAATATTTCGTTTCCCAAATTCTCCCTGTCCTTCCTTCTCGTTAATCATTATTATTAATGAGGGCAAGGGCGCAGGGGAGGGAGGCAGAGAAAAAGCACCCCTCAATGGAGCATGGCCACACCACAATCCCTTCTCCTCCATCTTTCCTTCCTGTCAGGATTTTGGGCACGTATTGGTACATGAGTCTGGTGTGTTTCAGGCTCCCAGGCTGAGCTTTGAACTGCAGTAGGGCATGTGGGATCCATTCCCTTTAACGGCTGGGCAGCAGGGCTGACCCAAGAGCCATAGTTCCTGGGCCTCGACTACGTACCAGGCACAGCCCAGATCAACATGCTCCCAAGTCTGCCTACCCAAGTCACCACATCCGAGCGATGCTATTCTTGAAAGATAACCTGGGGGGGGCAGATGGCAGAATGGTTACGTCACTGGACTCCCACATGGACAATTGTGGTTTGAATCCTGGGCCCAGCAGGTTGAAACTCACGCTAGGTGCATGTGTGTGTGTGCTCAAAATCCTGAGAGGAGAGTGGAGAAGAAGGGATTGCAGGTGGTCATTACCCCTGGAGCAGGAGGGGGATGATTTCTTGCTTTCTGTCTCTCAGTTTCTCTCTGTCTCTCCGGCAAGTGCATGGAGAAACAGAAACCTCTCTAAAAAGAAAGAAAGATAATCTGAAACTTGGGGGTAAAGATGGGCCACAAAGTGCTTGGTCAGAATAGTAGCTAGAATAGTGAGAAATCAGACATGTATTTCTTGGGATTAAGATTGCTAAGAATATTATTAAAAAAAAAAGAAGAAGAAAGAAGAAAAGGAAAAAACAAAATAAAATAAAAAAACTAAATCTGAGCACTAACAGTGCAGCTGTGCAAAACAAACACACAGACACGAAGTTTAAATAAAGCTTAGGGACATAGAAAGGAAGTGGAAGGAAATAAACCCAAATCAAACTGTGGTTGTGGTGGGGAAGGGGGCTATAAATACTTTTCAGAAGCGCGCTTCTGGTTATGGTACTATTTTAAATGGTGTGTGTGTTGGAGAGCATGCTGAACATACATGTATGATGAACTTGTTCCAGTTAAGAATTTAGAAATTTTAGAACGTACAAGTGGCTGTTAGGACCTGACTATGCGGAAGTCCAGGTCTCACTGCTTTTTGTTTTTTTTAGGTTTGCTGGGGTTATGTGCGCTCCCCAGAGAGACAGCGGAGAGCCCCTCCCCTGGGGCACAGGCATGCTGCAACCCCGTCTCCTCCACTTCTCCAGCCTTTTGGAATTTGGGGCACACATCCACACACGCTCGGCCTGTTTTTCAAACAGGATTGAGTGCGTGGCCAGCCATGTGGGACTGGGCTGCCTTACCCACCAAGCCACGGAGCCAGCCCAAGGACTCATAGTGTTTTCAACATGAGCTGTCGTGAGGTCCCACAGGTCTCCGTGGGGCGAAGCAGCAGGAGCACAGGGGCCTGTCAGATACCACTTCTGAAGGACACAAAGGTGGCTTGGTGGCTTGTTGCGACAGCCAGGAGTACCCTGTCCCCACCCAGGTGTTCTCAGCTGCTGGGAACCCCTACCACCCACATCCTCAGAGTCCCCTGAACCCACTGACCTTATAGATCTGGAGAACAAGGTCGTAGAGCTGAATATGCTTCAGCACAGGGAGAGGGAAGCCTTCCGCCAACTTATCTGGAGTCGAAGCACAACAGTGAGGGTGATGTGTTCACAAATAACAATTCCAGACAGGCTTTTACTGGAGCGCCTTGCTCTGCATACACTGTGTTAGCACTCAACACCGACGACTTTGAGGTAGGTATGATTATTCTGATTTTGCAGACAAGGAAACTAAGGCCCAGAGTGGCTCAATAACCTGTGCTCGGCCACACAGCTATGAAGTAGCAGTACCGGGATTTGAAGACTGGCACAGGAGCCTTGGCTGTCAACCAGGGTGCTCTGTGGAGGAAGTGGCAGCCACACTCACACCAAGGAGGACGTGGGTACCCACTCTGCCTCCCACCATCTCCCACTCTCCTGGAAGAAACACCTCATGGAAACAGGGCTTTGGACTTCATGCTTCGTTTTTTGACTAGGGAATTGGACAACTGACTGGCAGATGTGAGTTCAGAGGTGAGCCGCCTGACGACCTCCATCCTTAACTCCGACCTCATCTTTCGCCTTCAGTAAG
Source organism: Tupaia belangeri chinensis (assembly GCF_000334495.1). Lineage (NCBI taxonomy): Eukaryota > Metazoa > Chordata > Mammalia > Scandentia > Tupaiidae > Tupaia > Tupaia belangeri. The sequence goes on along the minus strand of NW_006159579.1, from coordinate 5,874,185 downwards.
TCCCTCCTTCTCCCCCCTGAGGTTTCCAGAGCTCCATTGAGTTGTCCCAGCTCCCAAGCCTCTTTAGAGCTCTGGGGCCAGATGAGGCAACCCCTGTGATCCCATCTCACAGGCCGTGGAAGCTCAGGTCACACAACGCCCAGGGGAGTCCCCTTTCCCAACTCCAAGTCCAACTCTCTTTCCCCCCAAGAGCAGAGTGCACTCTTGACTGGGAGAAAACTGCAGGGATCCTTACCGTTGACGTTGGGGTAGAGCGTGTTGAGAATGTAGTAGTTGAGGAATGCCTCCAACAGCTCCACCTGGTGGACAACAGGAGAGGTGCGCTGTGACCACTCAGGCCATCTGGCCCACCAGTAAGGGGCCACATGGGCATTTTTTGAGGTGAGGGGGTGGCAGTGGTGGTGGTGGTGGGTGGTCTCTGTGTACTGTGGCAGAAAGCTTGAAGAGAGCAAATTGCAGACGGAGGTCTACACCATGTTACTATTTTATAACGTAAACTCTTTTGAGATGCATATTTCTATATATATACAAATGAAGAGAATATTGGAAGTATTTAACTTTTTAAAAAGAATTATTTATTTAATTTTATTTATTAGCTGCAGGACACGTACAAGAGGAGAGAGAGAGAGGGAGAGAGCAAGCAAGCCACCAGGTCCAGGACACAAACGGCAATTGGCCACATGGGAGTCCAGAGCTTTAACCACCACACCACCTGCTGTTGCCATGAAGTATTTAATTTTTAGTATTTAACTTAATTTTTCTAGCCATGAGGATCTTTTCCTGAATAATTTGTGTAAATTCCTTTATTTGTGTATTTATTTAATTGCCAGAGGGTGTGTGCACACACCAGAGAGGGGGAGAAAGCATCTCCATGAGACGTGGTCACTCTGTAATCCCTCCTCCTCCATTTTTCCCTCCTTTTGAGGTTTTGGACACACACGAACACACACCCAGTTGTGTTTCTCAAGCTGCTGCGACTGGGATTTGAACTGCATGATTGACCGTGTGGGATCTGGCTTCCTTAACCACGAGGCTATAGGGGCAGCCCAAAAACTTGTGTAGTGTTTAAAAATGAAGTAAAATCAAAATGTGCTTCCCTACAAATCTTACGAAGCACGTCTTTTAATCGCCACTGCAGGCCAGGCACAGGCTCGGAGTTGTGCGTGTGTATCTCATTCGCTCTTCACAACCACCGCACGAGTTTGTACTAACGCCTCCCCCCTTCACAGATGAGGAAACTGAGGGCCACAGAACCCAAGTGGCTCACTAGAAACCGGCAGCAGGTCAGGATTTCGAGTTCTGGCTTCTTAATTTCACAAAAACGGAATCTTTACGTACAAATGCCTCACTTTAGAGAACATTAGTACAGGCCATGCCCAGGGGCGATGTTAGCATGACAGTACTCATGTCACACTTCACCTGAAGGAGCCTCCTCGGGGTCCCTGCATGCTATGTCCCTCCCCACAGTTTCTGGGTTTGTTTCCACTTTGTAAGGGCAGTTTGAGAAGGAAGGGGTGCAGGCAGCCTGAGGGGCCAGCGGGCAGGCGTGTAAGAGGGAAGATGGCCACCCCTGCGAGTTCAAGTCCACCCACCTGCCCTGTGAGGAGCAGCTGCCACCACCCGCCTTCCCTGTTTCCAGAAAGCTCTCTGTCACTCTAGCCCACGCTGGTCCTCCAGTCTCTTGCCCCCTTCCCCACACGGCCATCTCCTTCACCACTCTTTACTCCTGTGGCTGTCACCTCGTCTTTGCCTGCTCGGCTTTCTCTCGTTTAGATAACAGGGTTCCTATTTCCCGGTAAGTCCTCTTCTCCAGTCTTAGTGCATAGGGCTCGGGTGCAGCTGACTGCAAGCCCTGGCACCAGGCGTGTAGCCCCAGGCTTGGCTGATTGGCTACAGTGATTGGCTTAAGAATGGGCAGGTGACTAAGGCGAGTCTGATGAGGGCCTGCTCATCACTGGGAGCACTGGAGCTTCCCACCACCGGGAAGAGACTGCCTGAGAACGAAGCCAGCACCGATGAAGGCAGAACGAGGGCTGGCCCCTTAGTGCAGTGGTTAAATGCTGTGCGCTGGGAGCCAGGCCCACAGGACCCACTGCAGTTTGAATCCTGTCCCTGGCAGCTTGAAAAAATGCAGGGCATGCATGCTCAGAATCCTGATGAAGGAGAAATGGAGGAGATGGGATTACAGAGTGACCATGCCCCCACCGAAGGGTGTTTTCTGTCCCCACACCCCCTGCCCCCTCTGTCTCCATGGCAAGCCCAAGTACCCCTCTGGCAATAAAAATAAAATAAAGTATTATCGACTGAAAAGGTGGAGAGACATTATTGACACTAATTTGGGCACCTGGATCCAACGAGGCCTGAAACCTTCCGTCTTAGTATTCTTCATTGCTTTTTGTTTTTTAATTGTATGACCCTATACATTCCTCCCTTTGCTTACAACCCTCTCAGTTGGCTTTCTGTTCCCTGAAGTTAAAAGAATTCTGCTCAACAGCTGGCTTAGTTATATATATTGTCCCGTATTTGTTCCTTTACTCTCTGTCTGGGTCCCCAAGAGCTTCTGCAGTTCCCTGGGGCAGAGAGCATCTCTGCTTCTTTTCTATGTCCCATTACAGATGTCAGAGCAATTGCTTAGGAAACATCACGCATTCATTCATATTCTAATCGTATCAGAAATAAAAATGGTAACTTACGTTAAACCCTCCAACTTTGGATTCTTTCAGTTCCACTTGTACCCTGTGGGGAATCAGACGGTTCAGAGATGTATCATGCCTGTGGGAAGCTCAAGCACTATGGGGCCCCAGAACGGAGTGAGCCCTGGCCTGAGAAGGCAGAGGACTGACAGAGGGGCGGGGCTGGAGCGAGGGAGCTGAGTTCCTAAAAGCAGTGATTCATGATGCTGGGAAGGCTGGCAGGGGAGGGAGGGGGTCGTGTGAGAGGGCTCAACATTCCCAATACAGCCGATGTCTAAAACCCACAGATTAAGAGGGGAAAGCAGTATTCAGCAATTCCTTAGAAATTCAAAATTCATGAGAGCAGTTCCAGTGGGGCAAAGGCCTGGCGCAGTTGGGGAGATACGTTTCCCTCCCAGATGGCAGGGCTTGCCACACCGACAGGGAGACCTCTTACCACCTCCATCCCAGCTACAGTGGGGCACTGTGGCATCCAGGGGGAGCCTGGTGGGCGCCCCACACATGGGCAGGAGGCTGGCTTACTTTTCTGGCTTCAGGAACCCAGTGATCTTGCCGGTATGGAAGGTCACCATGGCGGACACATTAGTGGCCTGGAAATAGCAGCAGAGGGAAACGGAGGTGAGTGATGGGGTGGTTGGCACAGAAGCCGCGACCACAAGGACGTGTCTCCTCCCACCTAAGCTCAGCGTTAAAACAGGAGATTGGCTCGTTAGATTATGGACTCCCAAAAGGTTCATGGCGGATGTTCAATACATGTTTGCGCTTGTGATAAATGTTTGAACGTGGACTTCAACATTTTTACTTGAAACTGCTGACAGCAGTTAAATTTGGAGGTGGCATAACTAACCCATTCCCGAGTGCTCTGTAAAGGATTGTTTCTAGCTAGCAGAGGGCCACGGTTCAATAGCAGTAGTAATGTAATAATAACTTTGTTATTATTATTTTAACTCAAGACACATGAACAACAACCGTCCTTACAATAGCCACGATACCAGAGTGCGGGTATAGCAGGTCAGAGCAAATGCCCTTCCGGAGACTCGACTCATCGAGTTTCGAACCTCAAACGAGAGAGCAGAGTTCATGCAGTGAGCAGAGCCACCACAGGACTCAGAGTCCCTTCTCTATTCCATAGGGTTCATCGAGAAAGAAAAAACCCACTCTCAATAGTTAATACAGAGGGGATTCAATGTGGGGAATTGGTAATATAGCCATAGAATTGCTGGGAAGTAAGAAAAATAAAGTTGGTGAGGTCTCTCAGAGACGCAGAGACAGGAGGCTGTTTCCACCAGAGGAACAGAGGTGGATTTGGGGAATAGAAGCCTCCTCTGTGAAACAGAGTCACCGCCAGAGCCTCTGTCCTGGGCCTCTGTCCTTATAGGGGAAAATACTCTGGCTTCATTCTGCGTCCCCTCTCCCCCCAGCATTCTCCTAGGGGAGTCTTCCATTGGCTGACCTAGTGGGAAGTCAGAGCACAAGGAAGCCTGGGAAATGTAGTCTTCGGGGATCAGCTACAGTTACAGAGCAGGACAAACAGGACCAGGACCCACAGACCTTCTGACAGCTCAGCCTCACTTTTTGGGAGCGACACACAACAAGCAGTTAAGCTGCAAACAGCTACATAACGCTGGATAACCACTACGAACAACAGCAAGGTGCTGTAAGAAAAACCTGGCAAGCGGCCTGAAATATACTGGGCATAAGGACGATCAAGAAAGGCCTCTCTGGGGACGTCACATTTCAGTTGAAACCTGAAGAAGTCATCTAGGAATTAGGCCTGAAGGAAAAGCATGCCAGAAACGGGAACAGCATTTGCAAACGCGCTGAGCCTTACCACGCTGAGCTGGAAGACAGGCTTCTTGTCGGAGTTGGGCAGGAGCACGAAGGCCTCTATCTCCATGTGGGGCGCCAAGGACAGATTCCCAGAGCTGAAATTCAGGAGTGGGGCAAGGACCACTGCTCCCTGAAGTTCCAAGTTCATGTTGGGGTAAAGCCTGGCTAACTGGGGACAGAATAGGAGATTATGCAGGAGAAGAAAAGACTTGGGGAGAGACTGCAGAGAGTCAGATAACGCTGCTTCTGGTTGATTTATTTCCCATAAAATGCTAACAATGTCACTTTCTGTTAAACAATGTAACTGAACATTTTCTTTTTCTCTTGACAATGTAACTGGATATTGTTTCTTAACAATGTATTATAACTGGACATTTGCTCTTAACAAGGTAACTGACCTTTCTTTCTCTCTCAACAATGTAACTGGACATTTGATTTTCTCTTAATGATGTAACTGGGTATCTTCAGATCAGACCTACAGTGTTCACAGCATCTTTTTCATGGCTGCAGCGTACTCTGTTGTGGGTGGGTATTATAATCGATGCAACCCTATTGGGAAGAAGTCCCTGAGGTTTTGCCAGTATAATGACCACCCCTTTGGGTACCGCGGGCTGTTATTTCTACGTAGATTGCTGAATCAAAGGGCAGTGGTGTTTATAAAGCTTTTGGCAGGCACAGTCCTCCTGGAAGGTCAGGTCAATTTTTTCACTCCCTAGGCTTCCCAGACAATGAGTTTGAGCTATGGTTTCTCCACTCCTCATCACACTCTGGCGACCGTGCACGCTGAGACCAGACACCAGTGTTTTGAAATCCAACACAACAGATCCTATCATTTCAAGCGTGAGTCTAGGTTTCTGTTTAGTTAGAGGCTAGAGCAGAATTGAATTGGGGACAAGACGGTTTCTTTTGGGAGGAAGTTGGTACGAGAACACTCCCATGAGCTTTTTCGTTATGCAAGTCTAAAATCTACTTTCTGTCCTAGAAGAGAGACATTTAGAGGTTGCAGAGGTAAGCTGCTGTTCTAAGAAGCAGGCAGAGCTGCTTCTCTAGCCAGTCAGCCATGCCGCAGCCAGGAAGGAGGACTGGGAGTTTCCTTTGCTTACTGCTACAGAAGGAAGGTTGGAGTGAAGGGCACTCCAAAGCTAGCTCAGACAACATGGTAGCAGGGCTGGCTGCGAGTGGGGCTCTAGGGAGAGACAAGGCCTGCAGGAGGAGCCTCCCAGGAGGACATGACCCAGACACTATTGCGCTTGAAGTTTAAATTTTTGCCTGCTACTTACTCTGTAAGTCTCCTTTCACTATGACCAAACCTTCTGCGGGGTGTGTTAAATGGTACCACCTCCTGAGCTGTGTCTTGGGGACTCCTGGGGTCTGGGAGAGAGGACTGGTGGATTTCGAGTGGGACTAATGGGTTGATGCATGTGAGAGGACCTCCCAACCATGACAGAGTACTGAGTTATTCACTGCAACACTGCAGCAGAAGACCGGAGGCAGCCCGTGCGTCCTGCCGAGGTGGCCTGGCTGAACAAGCTGTGGTCGGTCGATACAAGGGCAGGTTGAACACCCGAGAAGTAAGGAGTGAGGAAGCTCTCTCTATAGGGAATGAGCTCCCAGACACAACAAGGAGAGGGGGGAAAAGGTACAAAATGGTGTGTAATGTGCCTCCACTTGTGAAAAAATGAAGATGCACATTTGCCATCACCCCTCAATACCCATGAGGCGTTGGCTCCGGGGAAAAGGTACAAAATGGTGTGTAATGTGCCTCCACTTGTGAAAAAATGAAGATGCACATTTGCCATCTAGTCACCCCTCAGTACCCATGAGGGGTTGGCTCCAGGACTCCCACAGATACCAAAATCCACGGATGTTCCCATCTCTTCTATAAAATGGTGAGTATTTGCATAGAACCGATCAATCCGTGTACTTGCAAGTCTCTCTAGATGACCTGTGACGTCATCCAAAGATCAGATACAGGTAAAGAGGAAAACACTGAACTTCCGCTCCTCTTTTAGGGATCTAACCTTCCCTCGCTTTATAACAACTGGCATAGCCGGGCTGCATTGGTAGTTGGCAAAGTCCTGGACCAGGAACCCTGAATGCAGCTGGTGGCTGCACCTGTGGAGTACCACCAGGCGGATACACAACCTGATAATAGTGGTAAATTCAAGGTGGACACTAGGCAGTTTGGGGACAAGATTCAACGGGAAACATTCCACTCTATAGCCTTTTGTAGCTTTTGAATATTGAACCAGGAGACTTTATTATCTGTTAAAACAGTTATTCTTTAAAGCAACCAAGGATGTGCCTGGCCACTAGTAAGCCCTGCGCAATTGTTGGACACTATTAATTAGGTGCATTGTATGGGGCATGCCAGCGTTCCTTGGGCTTCTTAGTACCAATAAAAGACTGGACAACCTGTGGCCCCTGAGCCTTGGAGCTCAGGCCTCTGACTGGGCTTTGAAGGGGACCTGGAATTTCAGTCTGCAGTACCCCTGGCCTCCACTGGGAGTCTCACTGCAAGCCTTCTGATTCTCGGTCCAGCCGCTAGGAACTTAGAAGACTTAGAGAAACCCCTGAAGTCTAGTGGGCTCTGTTTGCACCGGAGCTTACCTTGGGGACAAAGGCTCGGAAGGACTTGGTGGTCAGCCGGATGTTGGAGTCAGACGGAATCTGCAGCAAGAGACACAAAGACGTAGCAGGGGCGCCTCCTGGAGCGGGAGGTCTAATAAGACTTGAGGAGGTGGGGAAAGTTCAAGACCGCTTTCTTGAATGTTCAAGGTGACCTTGGCAGGGAGGAGATGCCCGTTCTGCATTCGCTCCAAGCAGAGTACTGGTCCCCAGGGTCCTGGCTACCCCTCTGGGCGATAGGTAAAATGTAAGCCCTGCTCAGAAGGCCTGCAAGGGTGACGTTTGCCATCTCACAGATCTCGCTTTGGCTCCCGGCATCGTTACCCTGTGACCCGAGGCCAGTCCTTTCACCTCTCTGAGCCTCAGTTTCCTCATCTATAAAGTGAGGATCCTGATGGTCCCACTTTCAGACCCCGGAGAGGGCTTAACGAGCATCTAGCCCAAGGTGAAGCGCACAGGGAATGCCCCATAGAACACAGCTCTCACCATGCCACCCGCTAACGCAGGCCGCGTCGCAGAAGCAGGGCGGAATCAAACATGGCTGAGCTGAGCATCCCCAATCTGAAAATTCGAAATCCGAAACGCTCCAAAATGGGAAACTTTTTGAGTACCGAAGTGATACCACACGTGGAAAATTCTATGCCTGCCCTTGTGTGGAGGATCACTACCCAAGGGCAGCAATAAAAGACGTATAAAATTACCGCCAGGCAATATGTGTAGGTGTATATGAGGCAGAAATTAATTCTGTGCTTAGACTCAGGCCCCATCCCCAAGCTATCTCATTACAAGTATGCAAATATTACCAAATCTGAAAAAATCTGGAGCCTGCAACACTTCTGGTTCTAAGCATTTTGGAGAAGGGACACCTGACCTCTGATAGAAGCAGAAGACCTGAGTGTGTGCAGCAAATCTTTTGAAGGACGGAAAGTTACTTCACCCATCTACCTGGCCCTCGATTTGAACCGGAGTAAACGGGATTGCTCAAGTTGGACCACATTGCTTCCCCCACTGTCCTGACACTGTTCATGAATCTCAGCTTTTGTGGAGTGCTACAAAAGCAAGTTTTTTTTTTTTTTTTTTTTTTTCCGGAGTGAGCCCGCCAGAGAGACAGAGAGACAGAAAGGA
>NW_006159579.1:5860481-5865574 GCF_000334495.1 Tupaia belangeri chinensis | reverse complement strand
AGACAGAGAGAGACAGAGAGACAGAAAGCAAGAAATCACCCCCCAGGGGGGATGGCCATGCCGCAATCCCTTCTCCTCCATTCTCCTCTCAGGATCTTGGGCACGCATGCACACACGCCTGGCCTGAGTTTAAGCCACCATGTCGGGGACTCGAACCATGGTCAACTACATGGGAGTCCAGTGACATAGCCATTACAATAACTGCTGGTCCCACAAAAACAACCTTTTGAAACTCAGAAATAGTAAAGAAACCAGAGAAATACTGAAAATGTGACCCACTATCAAGTTCCATCTTGCTATATAAAACCTGATTGGAGACGGTTGTTTTAGAGGTGTTAGGAAAATTCCGTCCCTTTCACCATGAATCATTAAATAATGTAGCCTTTTTACTAGGGTTACAAGGAAGCTCCCAAATTAATTTGTAATTTTAAAAGACAATTTCTGGGGCTTTGTCTTCATAACTGTGCTTCCTTTTTCACTTGGTCTTTATTTGCTTTTCTATGTAACTTTAATACATTTTTCAGTCTATCTATGACCCTGCCTCATTCACTAAAATATTTTAAAATAAACTTTTACAAATTATCAAAAAGAGAGAAAATATGAATTAGAATAATAGGTTGAGAGTAGGGGAAAAGGAAAACATGAACAAATTAGCTACAAAGTCTTCCACAATTATAAGGGAGAAATACATTTGGCTTTGAGCTTCTTGACAGCGGAAGTGAAAAGGGGAATTGTGCTGACACATTGTTTCTCATCTTGATTTTCCCCCTTGGCTATAACTTAACTGTTTCACCCACGTACCTAGAAGTGGAATGGAAAGATAAGTTATGTGGTCCCTTGAGAGCACAGCTACCGTTCTCACCATGTCATCTGTGATTGAGAAGCTCAGGAATCCTGCCTCGTGATAAACCAGACTGGCTGTGTTGAAAACATATTCTGAGACGGCAAAGTAGACCATTTTGTCGTGTTCCTCAGGAAGGTTCATGGCTGGAGCACGGAAGGCAGCGGGGGAGCGGTGGGTAAGATTAAAAATTTCACCCTGGAGAGAGAAATAGGGTTGAATTGGACTTTTCAAAGTCTGTCCCAGGTGCGGACACCTGAACTAGGTAGTCACCTCCCAGGCTGATGGAGAGGCAGTGACCGAAGATACTACCCAGAACACCTCCATTAAAGATCTTTTCTCTTGCATCAAAGCGCTCTTTTAATGAAAAGTTACCTGGAAACTTAGTCTATTAACTCACTGGATGTATTGGCCAGCTCTTTTAGACCACCTCAGGCCCCTCCCTGCTCCTACAGGCCAGGTCTCATTGACCTCCCTGCAGGGTGGGCCAGGCCAAGAAGGAGGCACAAGGAGGAGGGGAAGTTTTAAGACCTAAGGGTTGTAAGACACTCATAGGAGAATTCTAGCTCTGGGAACACTCCCCACCACTCCATATTGCCCTGCCCTGACACCACAGGAAGCCTGAAGGAGAGGAAGACAGATAATGAATTTAGGGGGACAGGCAACCCCAGGAATGGGCTGACCCTGAGGGATTACCTCACTAAAGCTGGCTCCCCCCAGGCTTCTGCTCTGGGACCCTCACCTTAAACATCATGTCCAGCATCTGGGCTGTTGCCCGAGGGGGCTCCATTAAACTGTAGTCGATGCCGATGTATTCGTCAATCTTTGCTGTGACTGAGAACCAGGAAGGGACAGAATCAGAAGGTGTGGCCTGCTTCCCGTGGAGAAGAGGCGAGAGCTCTGGCTGACATGCATGTCCTGGAGCTGTCTCCAGTGCCCTCTACCCCACAGCCTAAAGACCCACTACCCAGTCCAGCCCTGGGTAAAGATACAGGATCCGAATGATACCATGAATCAAATGGACTTGACGTCTATAGAACCTCCCACCAACAACCACAAAATACACATTTTCCTCATCCCTACATGGAAACTTTTAGAAGATGGACCACATAATAGGGCACAAAACAAGCCTTTACAAATTCAAAGGCATAGAATCTATATCCAGCATCTTCTCTGACCATGATGGAATTAAACTTGAAGTTAACTTCAGAAAAAAACCTCATAAGTACACAAATACATGAAAACTAAACAACCTACTCTTGAATGACTTCACAACTACTGAAGAAATTAAGACTGAAATAAAGAGTCATTGAAACCAAGCATAATGAATACACAAGTTTCCATAACCTACGGGACACAGCAAAAGCAGTCATAAGATGGAAGTTCATAGCAATTAGTGTGCGTAAGAAAAAAGATGGAAAGGTAGCAAATAGACAACCTAACAACACACCTCAGGGAACTGGAAAAATAACAAAATCCCAAAATGCCAAGAGAAGAGAATTAATAAAGATTTGAACAGAAATAAATGAAATAGAGTATAAACGAACAATACAGAGAATGAATGAAACCGAAAACTGGTCCTTTGAGAAGATAAAATTGACACACTGTTAGCTAGACTCATTGAGAAGAAGAGAAAAAGGAGCTAGATAAATCAAAACAGGAACGAAACAGGAGATATTACAACAGACATAACAGAAATACTACAGATCATCAGAGAATACTATGAGCTACTATAAGCCAACAAACAAGAAAGCCTGGATGAAATAGACAAATTTCTGGACACATGTAATCTACTAAGATTGAATCAGGAAGACATTGAGAACTGCTTCTTAAAGAAAGAGACCAATGGGTCCTCGTGGGTTAATGGTGATGGGGTGTTATGCTCAGGCTAGGGTCTGGGTCATTTCAAGGGAGACACACACACACACCAGAAGGAGCCCAGGTTTAGCCCTGCAGCTTCTTGCAGAGCCAAATAATCATGAAATCCAAGCATGTCATACTGCCTAGACACTTCTGTCTAAGCCCTAGGGGAATGGATGTTCTATGGCTTATGCACTAGGCAGCTGTGCCAGTCCAGGCCTTAATAACCACATGGGCACGTGTTGGCAAAGCATCAGACGTCATAGACAATCTGCCGGGGACTGTCCCTTCAAAGTTCAGGTGTGTACCTTGGGCCCAGGGACTCCACTCATAGATGGTTACTCTGCAGATACACCCATACACATGGGCAAAGAGGCTCTTATAGGGGCACTCCCTGAAGCTCTGCTGACCACAGCTGGGAACTTACTAGATAAATGGAGACCCAACTATATGATGGAACATGACACAGCTATGAACATCGTGAGGTCTGCTACAACCACTTTGGAAAATGGTTTGGCAGGATCTATTAACACGGACCCTATGCACACTAGGTGAGCCTCCATTTTCACTCCTAGGCACAAACCCAAAGACATGCGGCCCTAGGTACTAGAACCTTCATAACAGTACTACTCATTGTGGTCTAAAACTGAAACTACCCATGTGACTTTCCATAGCAGGGTGGACAGACAAGTGGAGGGACACAGAAGCAGTGGAACATGACACAGCAAAGAGTGGGGATGAACTGCCCTATAGAAACAATATTGATCAATCTCATTTTTTTACAGAGAGATTTTTTTTGCTGTAGGGCATCTGCACTCACCAGAGAGACAAAGAAAGAGAGACAGAAAGTGAGAAATCACCTCCCAGGGAGGATGGCCTCACCACAATCCCTTCTCCTCCAGTCTCCTTTCAGGATTTTGGGCATGCATGCACACATGCCTGACATGAGTTTTTAAGCCAGGTCCAGGACTCGAACTGTGTCGGCCTCATATTTTAAAGTTGAACCAAGAAAGCCAAGCTGGCCCCATAGCTCAACGATAAAGAAAGCCAGATCCCACATGGCCAACCACAGTTTGAATCCCAGCTCTGGCAGCTTACAAATGCACAGGTGCATGTGTATGTGCCCAGGATCCTGACATGATGGAGAAATGGAGGAGAAGGGATTTCGATGAGCCCCATTGGGGGAATGCTTTCTTCCTCTCTCTTTCTGTCTACTTCTTTCTGTCTCTCTCTGGAGAGTGCACATGCTCTCTGGCAATTAAAAAAGGAAGAAAGTCTAGTGGGTTTTGAGAAGAGCTGCAGAGTATGTCACCGTACATGATAGGCTGGCTCTAATTTTGACATTGATCCCATTTAATGCTTCACTAGGTACACAGATGCTCTCACAAAAATGTACAGAAATAGAGTGTCCAGGGTGAGTGGGGGCACCCTACCTGGCAGAGTTTGGAGATAAGGCTGCAGGTCAGAGGTTACTGATTGCTCCACCATTTCACAAATCTGAAAATGCAGGATGAGAAAGCGTGAGTGGGCAGAAGTTTCCTGCCTGGCTCCTGTGGGCACCTGCGTGCTCGTTTCCACGTGACTTTTGTGGACTGTGGGGCAGTGTGGGGCAGTAAGCAGACTGAGCAAGGGGAGGCTGGAGTGTGTGCGGCCCTGCTGTTTGGCCAGTGTCCAAGCGCATACCTGTGTGCTGCCTAACATGGGCCCTGGACCCCGGAGACCTGAGCTTTGCCCCTGGCTTTGCTACACACCAGCCCCGTGACCTGGGCAATGATTTGTCATCTCTGGCATGGGCCCAAGTATGTCCAAGTCCACCTCTGAATCCTGTCCAGGGCCAGCAGGACTCCACCAGGCCTCACCCAGCTCCGGGATGCCTCCTTACCTTGCTCTCCAGCACCCTTCGGAACGCAGACTCGATCTGGTTGTGGAAGAGATTCAGCAACCACCTTAGGAGGAGGGACAGTGGACGGCTGTCTGTCATCGACCATGGGGATGGTGGGCAGTAAGAATAAAGACCCATCCTCTGGCCAGGCCAATCCCCAAGCAGAGCCTTGACCCCTCCTGGGACCCCACAGTCCCTAGAACCCCCAGGAGGAGTGAGTGCAGACCCTTCGCCCACTCTGACTCAGGGCAATTGGCTACTGCACTGCTGCTGTGCCTTATTATTGGGTTCCACAGATCAGAGGCAGGGGCTTGAGAATCCCATTTTCCCTATTGAGGAAACTGAGACTAGAGGCGAAATGACCTGCCCAAGGACTTGGACAGTTTACACAAACTATCCTTCAGCAAAGCTTTTGTGCACTGAAAGCCAAATTTCATTTGCCTGACAAAGGTCCCTGAAGCTTTTATTTTATTTTATTTTATTTTATTTTTGGAGAGGTTTTCGCTATAG
>NW_006159579.1:5858773-5860455 GCF_000334495.1 Tupaia belangeri chinensis | reverse complement strand
AGACAGACATAGAGACAGAAAGCGAGAAATCACCCCCCAGGGGGGATGGTCACGCCGCAGGCCCTTCTCCTCTGTTCTTCTCTCAGGATCTTGGGCACGCACGCACACGCGCCCGGCCTGAGTTTTAAGCCACCGGGTCCAGGACGCAAACTGCGGTCGACTACATGGGAGTCCAGCAACATAGCCATTACACTAACTGCTGGTTCCCTTATTTATTTATTTTTGTGGAAGTGACACTATGACACACTGATACTCCAGAATGATTTTCAACTGCCCATGCCCTCTTCCTGGGTCTTCCCAGTGAGAGTGGCTAGGCCAAGGGCGGGATGGGCCACGGGCTGTGACCAGAGGTCAAGCTGGCAGTGTTGCTGTGTGACCTACCCCAGAGCTCCCGATATGTCCACGTCTATGTCACAGATGTGACTGCTGCAGCCAGAGGCAGTGACTGTGGGCCTCCCTGTGGGCTCGCGGCCCAGCAGGAGGTTGACTGAAATGCTGATGCCCTTGACATGCAGGTCGAAGGAGCCCTGTAGCTTCCTGAGGAGATAAGAGAAGAGGGTTAGTTCTTGACCCAGGGCCTGTCACATCTGCAGGAAAACAGAAAGCTCAATTCTTACCCTAAAATAAGTAGAGCTGAGCAAAGGATTAAGAAAAATAAATAAGGCCATAAAAGATCTATGAATAGGAAAAGCCTGGGTCCTCTATTTACAGTCAGGGATGAGGAAGGGCATTTCCAGGCAAGATCCAACTCTCATAAGCCATGAAGGAAGGCGCTGAGAAACTGGCCAGCATAGGAAGGATAGGGGCACAGAGGTAAAGCTCCACCTAGGGGCTGACCCGTGCGGGAAGGGTCCCAGTTCACGTCTGTGGACCTCCATGCGTGTGCCACGTGCGAGTGTGCCCAGGACCCAGGGCTGGCTGACGCTGGGGGCAGGTGGAGGCATCGGGACCCCATCGGAGGAGCTGTCTGTCTCTGTCTCTCATTCATAGGAGAAATAAACTTTAAAAAAAGTTTTAAAAAGAAAACGAAAACTTCAGTGAACAATAAGAGCCACACGTAAACAAAAAATATTGCATCATGAGACAGCCGAAGAGCTAATTTCCTTCCTACGTGAGCTAATACTCGAGTATAAACTAATTTCCTTAATATGCAAAGAACAAAAGAGAAGAACATTCTCAGATAAACAAAACCTGAAAGAATTTACCAGCACCAGACCAGATCTCCAAGAAGTTCTCAAGGGAGTGCTATGTCAGGAAAATTAAATGCAGACACACAGAAATAAGAATTCAAAAACTAAGAAAATGGCCAACTTAATTGTAGGGACAAGTCTGGAGTTGAATATTATATCCCAGAATTCAATTGGGAAGATCAAACCACAACAGACAATAGATTAAGTACATGGGACTGAACTGGTGAAATAGCATTCTATGACTTGACTAAAATAGTGCTGCTTTTCTTCTAAGCTTTGTTGTCTGGGTTTAAGGATTTTTGGCCTGTCTTGAGCTGTCAATAGGCTCATGTACCTACTATTTGAACAGAATACTAACCTGTTTCTAGGCTTTAAGTTTCAAGGACATGTCCTTACCAGTTCAAAACTGCTTTTCTTGAAATTACCAGTTGAACGTGCTATCAAAAGTAGTTAGGCTACTTATGAAATTGAATGATCAACAAAACGTAGGGG
>NW_006159579.1:5854150-5858738 GCF_000334495.1 Tupaia belangeri chinensis | reverse complement strand
AGAGAGAGAAATGGAAAATTATTGATGACAACATGCATGATTAAGCCACTACGCAGTTTATTCTAGATGGGAAACCACATTTGGTATGATGTGACGATGCTTAGGGATGAATATAAATTAATTAATTAAAATAAAAAAGGTTCAGGAGGAAAAAACCCACAAAAATGACTTTTATTACATTTCAATAAAAGCAGTTTTCGTGTTGGAAACGTCTGCTAACTGAAAGAAGCCAGACACAGAACGTCACGTTTTGTATAACTGCACTCGTATGAAATTCCCAGGAGAGGTAGGTTTGTAGAGACGATGTAGACAGGTTGCCTGGGCCGAGGGCAGCGAAATGGGGATGACTATCTATCGGCTATCATGTTGCCTTTTGGAGCATTGAGAAGCTTTTGGAGGTTGTAGTTGCAACATCGTGAATGTACTAAATGTTATTAAATTATACCCTTTAAGAAGATCAATTTTATGTTATATGTATTTCATCTTAATGAAAAATTACACCAAAACCAAAAACGAATGAGGTAGATCTTTTAAAAAATTTTTTTTGCCAGAGTGTGTGCATTCACCAAAAAGAGACAGAGAGACAGAAACAGGTAAAAGTGCCACCAGTGGGGAGTGGTCAGGCCACAATCACTTCTCATCTCTTTCTCCATCCTTTCAGGATTTGGGGCACACACGCACATGCGCCCAACATGTTTTCCAAGCTCCTGGTCAGGATCCAGGCTGTTGGGCACACACGCACATGCGCCCAACATGTTTTTCAAGCTCCTGGTCCAGATTCAAGCTGTTATCAGCCATGTGGAGTCTGGTTCCCTTAACCACTCAGCTAGAGAGCTGGCTCAGAGGTAGATCTTCATATGCTCATGTAAAGAGGTCTTGAAGATGCTTCAGGGGGAAAGCCAGGACAGGACAGTGTGGTTCTGCTGTTGCCGTGGAAGCAGAGTGAAGGTTCCTGTGGGTGACATATATACTGGGCATCTTTCTAAAGTAGCACTATCCAACAGAAATAGAAATAGAATGTGAGCCCTGTATGTAACAAAATTTTCAAGTAGCCACATGCAAATGGAAGAGGTGAAATTGACTTAAATGATGTTATTATTGTTGTTTAGAGGGCATGTACGCTCACTGGAGAGAGAGAGAGAGAGAGAGAGAAAACATTCCCCCATGGAGGACGGTCACACTGCAATCCCCCCTCCATTTCTGCCTCCTTTTAGAATTTTGGGCATGTACACACATGCACCTGGCATATTTTTCAAGCTGCCAGGTCCAGGACTCGAACCCAGAAGTTGGCGATGTGTAATTCGGTTGACTTGATCACCATGCCAACAGCTGGTTATTATTATTATTATTTTGAGAGGTTCTTGCTAAAAGGTACATGTTCTCTCCAGAAAGACAGAGAGCAACAGAGAGACAGAAAGTGAGAAATCACTGCCCCCTCTGCCCAGGGGGGATGGCCACACTGCAATCCCTTCTCTTCCATTCTCCTCTCAGGATCTTGGGCATTCACGCGCATGCGCCTGTTGTGAGTGTAAGCCGCTGAGTCCAGGACTCGCACCACGGTCGACTACATGGGAGTCCAGAGACATAGCCATTCCATCTATTGCTGATCCTCCAACATGCTATTATTTCAACATGTAATCAGTATAAACATTATTAATGAGATTTATGTCATTTTTCTTCTTCTTCCTCCTCCTCTCTTTCTTCTTCTATTTTCCTAGATCTTCAAGTCTGCCGTTTTGCATTCACGGCATATCTCGGTTTGTACCAGGTACTTTTATGTACTCAGCAAAGGCTCGTGGCTACAGATCCTGCATTGGCCGGTGCAGGTCTGAAATAGAAACACGGACAGATCGCCTGACAGAGTGGCCACCCCTTCTGTTATGGGCTGAATTATGTCCTCCCAAAATTTGCATGTTGAAGGCCTAAGCCCTGACTCCTCAGGATGTAGCAGTGTTTGGATAGAGAGGTAATTAAGTCACAGTGGGATGGTCCTGATCCAATGTGACTGCAGTCCTTGTTAAGAGGAGATTGGGCCACTCGGAAGGACACAGGGTTTTGTGAACACAAGGGAAAGGCCACCTTGGGAAGCAGCCAGAGGCCATCTGTAAGCCATCGAGAGGCCGTGGCGAGGCCTGCCCTGCTGACACCTGGGTCTTGGCCTCTAGCCTTCAGATCTGTGAGAAAATCAATTTTTGTCTGAGCCACCAGCCTAGGTCTGTGCCAGCAGCCCTGGCAAACAACGCCCTTCCATGCAGGGTCCTGAAGTCAGAGAACCATGCAAAGTTCGGCAAGTCGGTGCCTTAATTGATGGCAGACTGGTTGAGGGGTAACATGGCTCAGTTGGAGTGAGCCAACCATGCCCCAAGCTGGCTCTCCCACCAGGCGGCTGCACCGAGCTCCCGGTGGCCACTGCACTGGCTCCTGCCCTCTCCCTGTGAAGGCTTCCTTCGAGCGTGTCCCAGAGAAAATGCCCGTGCTGGGATTCTTGCTTGGACCTGCTTGATAGTGAAGCAGTCAAGAAGACACAATCATCTCATTTAGTCCCGTGTCCTCATCAGGGAAGCAGCCTGTCCCCTCAGGAGATGAAGTGGAGACTGAAAGAGGGAAAGACACTTAGCCAAGAGCTAGGGTTTGAACCCCAGCCCACCTCTGGGCATGGGCCCCTCTGTCCATCGTGTGGCTTTTCTGAGGACCTAGGAACACCTTGGCCCCAAGGAGGATGGGACGAAGGCCAAGGTGGAGGGCCCCAGGGCCTTGGAGCTGGACCAACTTACAGGAATGACTTGTGCACCTTCCACCGGCCCTGAACCTGGATGGAGGAGTCGGAGACAGTGAGGCTCAGCCCCTGGCCAGGGAGGGGCTTCAGAGTGGAGCCAAGCAACTTGCAGTCATGGATGTCCAGGCTGGAGAGAGAGACACACACACAGAGGGAGGCCTCAGGCCTGGGCCTGAGCAGCCTCTCCAGGGGCCTTGATCCTACCTCACAGCCCCGCTCCCCGCCATGTTGAGGACTAGGCCTGCAGGACCTGCTTGAGGGAAGGCCTGGCTCCCCACTTACGGAGCACCCACCTTGTGCTGGCCTGGCTCCTCACCTGCTGAGCACCTGCTCTGTGCCAGGCGTGGACCGTGTGACTGTGCTGAGCTCCTTGCATGCCTCGTACCCTGGAGGCCTCATGGGCAGGCCGGCTCTGTCCTCATTCCTTCCCACAGAGGAGGAAATGGAGCCCCAAGGCAAGGATGCCCTGGCCCACTGCTGCCTAGTCAGGATTAGAACCTGTGGCTCTCATGATCCCAGCTGATATCCTGGGAAGGGTTCATAGACCCAGCCCTTTGTTTCTGCAGCTCTCTTTTTTCTTTTTTCAATTTTGCCAGCGGGCACACGCGTTTGCTGGAGAGAGGGAGAGAGCACGCATGCCTGCAAGAGTGTGCTCTCCGTGAGGAATAGTCCTGCCAGACCCCTTCTCCTCCACTCCTCCCTCCCTTCAGGATTTCGGGCATGCATGCACACAGCCCTGGTGTGTCTTTCAAACCGCGGGGTTCGGGACTCAAACTGCAGTCAGCAATGTGAGGTCCAGCTGCCTTAACCACCACATCTCCCTCTTCCAATCCTCCCCTTCTTGAAGACACACGAGTATGGAATTGGATTATGAGAAGACAGCGGTGGTCTTCAGAGAAGACACCTAATGGGTCAGCATGGGGACCACTAGTGGGAAAAGAATGGTCAAGTTCCATTTTTGCTCACACCTAGTAGGTGCTGAGTGAATGCTTGCTGGTGGCTGAATAAAAGAAAGGAAGGAAACAATCAGGGGTCGTGAGTGAGGAGGGGTGTAGAAGCCCCAGGCCTGATTGCCTGCCCTCCACCATTCAGCCCTCCAAAAGCATTGTCTGCCTTTTGTTTCAGCATCAGCAGCTCATGCCTAGTGATCCTTAGAAGACCAGGTTTAACTGCCACCTCCTCTGGGAAGCTTTCCTTGACTCCTCCATGTACAAACTTCAGTTCTCACAGTAGGGTTACTACATGTAGTTTAAAGTCCATCTTTCCTTCCAGACTATATTCAGTGGCCAGATTGGATGCTGGATTATCGATCTGAAAAGGTCTGATCAAATCCATTTTACAAATGAGGAAACCAGGCCCTTCATTGTAACTGCCGCACGGAGGAGCTCAATGCCCTCCCAGAATTTCCTTCTGATCTTCCCAAGAAGCTCTTCCTCTATCTGCCCAAGAGAGGTCTCCTGAACCAGTCCTAGGCTCTCTCCCCTCCATGTCTAGCTTCCCTGCAAGCCACCTGGGAGCCCCAGTGGAGGGAGAGCCCCACCTGTGGAAAGAGTATTGCCCGCGGCCCACGCGGTTGATCTTGAAGTCCCCGGTGAAGTCGGGCAGCGTGATTCTGCTCAGTTCGCTCTGCAGAGCCAGAAGCCCCTCCTTGGCAGCTGTTGACAGGGGCAAACAGGAGGTGAGCTTGGTCTGCTGCCTCCCTTCTCTGCTCTAAACCCCTTGGTGGCTCCCACCTGCCCTGAGATAAGAGGTGTCTTCCTTGTTAGGCTGTATCGATCACAGGCCAGTGAGCCCTTGTGGGGGCCATGTAGG
>NW_006159579.1:5845371-5853792 GCF_000334495.1 Tupaia belangeri chinensis | reverse complement strand
CATTCAGGGGCAGCCCCATCCTTTCTGCTCTGGTCACACCCATTTCACAGTTGAGGAAACAGACTGCCTTGGCCGACCACTCCGTGAGGGAGACAGTGCTGTGTGCTTGGGCACGTGGTCTCCTTTTCTGTCCCCCATGCCATCTGGCCTGTGCAGAAGAAACTGGAAGGATGTGGAGGCTAGCATCCTGACTTTGGCATCTTCCTAGCTGGGTGACCTGAGCAAAGTCCCCACCTTCACTTTGCTCGCCTGTCCTGTCGAAAAGCAAGCACAGCAATCCGTCCCTTGTGAGGTGGCCTGAGGGTTAAAGGCACAGAAACTGCAAAGCGGAAAGGGGGCCCGGTGGGTGACAAGCACTCCCCGCATGGTGCCCGGCTCCCAGGAGGTGCTCAGTAAGTACTGGGACAGCAGAGCAGGGCCTGTATTATAAAAAATAGAGCAGGGACTGAAATGCCCAACTTCAGAGGAACGGTATGTTTGCATGGTGGAAAGAAACAAGAAAAGCCCTCCTGACGGAGGTTACCAGGCCCCACAGTTTTTTCTGAGATATCGGGGGGCCCAGCCTCCTGCCCGGGAGGCAGGCACGGCACACAGATGATCAGTGGCCTTCCCTTTCACCTCTTTCCCAAGCACTCTCCTCCCTCTGGCAAGTGCACATGCGAGGGTCCTTCTGTCTGCTCTGCTGCCATTCCTTCTCTTTGGGGAATTCCCACTGTGTTATTTCCCAATTACCTCCTCCTGGAAGCCTTCCCTTCCTGCCTCTGCCAGTCTGGGCTCTCAACAACCCTACCTGAGAGACAGCTGTGATCTCATTTAACAGACAAGGCAGCTGAGACTCCAGGAATACGAGAGCACGCCCAGCTCCCTGAGTCCTTCCGGTGAGTGACAGCTGACGGCTGACCACCACTGTCTGTCTCTCTGAGCCTGAAGCTTTTCGTCCTGGAACTGCAGAAAGTCTGTGCATGTGGTGAGACAGAGTGCCGGGGAGTTGACACTCCGCCCTGCCTTTAGTCTACCCCAGCTCCCCTGCTGTTTGAGCAGGATAATTCTGGGGCTTCACTTTAGCACCATTTAGAAAATAGCCTTATTTTAAAAAATCAAGAAATAGCATACATAAAGCACCTAGCAGGCACTGATTCTATGTAACCTGAAATTGTCACAGACCTGGATCAATATACAGCACCTTCCTGCACCCCTATGTGCTGCCTTAAGCTCCTCCTGAGTCTCGACCTGCCTCCAGAGGTAGCCAGGGTTCCGACTCCTAGTTTTAAGGCTTGTGTCTTCAAACTTTACCAGGAATTTTCCGCAGGAAATTGTCTGCCAGGGTAGCAGCTGGTTTAAGGCACCCATTACTGGCTGACTCCCTGTCCCATTTTACATTCTGCTCCCCTTCAGTGTTTCCTGGAATCACCTCTTAAATCAACTCCCTGCACCCGAATCTTGGTGTCTGCTGGTAGGGACCCAGCTAACACCAGGAAGGTGCCCGAGTTACACAGCTGGAGGGTGAGGCCAGGATCCGGGCTGGAGCTGCCTGACCCAGAACCCTGCTCCTTCTGAGAGAGCGGCTGGTCGGTGCCCTTGCTGTAGCCAGGGCAGCCTGGCGGTGGGCCCGCCAAGTCCAGCCAACCTTAAGCTACTTACCATATTCCAGGCCCTTGTCAGTGATCCTGGCGACCAGGCCGGGGTTGGCACCCAGAGCCCCTGGGGTGGATGCAAGCAGAAACCCCAGCAGTATGGACAGCAGGGCCCTGGCCAAGGCCCCCATCCTGGATCCCCAGGGGCTGAGCCAGAACAGTTAGCTATGGGCTGGGCCCAGCCAGCTTAAGTACCAGGGCCAAGGGCAAGGGGTGGTTCCCCAGGAAGGGCAGGTTCCCGGAATGGGAAGGGGAGGCTCCAGGACTGGAACGCGCTTGCGACACCGTTGGGGTCACAGGTCGTACTTGTCACTGCCTGGTCTGCAGGTGTGTTGGTCTGGTCACAAATGATCATCCTGCCCTGCCCACTGCCACAAAAAAGACCCCACATGCCTGGCCAGAGCTGTTTGCCTTCTCCCAACCTGTCTCTAAAGAGCTCAGTAGGAAGGCTTGGTTTCACAGACAAGGACGCGGAGGCTCAGGCGGGCCGTATGTCACTCTCTCAAGATCACATCCCACAAGTGGCAACGCTGGGAGGAGAGCCAGGTCTGGCACCATCAAACCCTCTCTGCTTTATACTCGATTCTGTGTATTTAGAAAAGAAATCTGTTCTGCCCCTCTCCTGTTGGAAAATAGGCTTTTTCAAACCTCGCTAGTGGTCAGATTTTCTGGAGGGCAACCTGGCACACAACTGCATGCCTTGGGGCCCAGAAATTCTGTATCGGGAACTTGTCCCAAGAACATAATTAAGTCAGTGCGCAAATACATCACCGGAGGAAGGTGCCCGTTGCTGTGCCGTGTGAAGTACCATGGGAGAAACGAGGCCCGAGCTGAAGCGTCCAACAAAAGGACATTGGATAATGCCCAATGTGACATAGCCATTCAGAAGGAGGCTGTGGAGGGCCTGCCTCATAGCATGATGGTTAAGGGAGGCCAGATGGCGCACGCCGATTGAGGTTCGAATCCCAGCCCCCGTGATGTAAAAACATGCCAGGCATGTGTGTGAGCATGCCCACATCTCAACAGGATGAAGAAATGGAGAACGGATTGTGGCATAATCACATCCCATTGGGGGACGCTTTCTCCTTCCCCCCCTCTGTCTCGCTGCCTCTCTCTGGCGAGCACACATACCCTCTGGCAACTTAAAAATAAATAAATAGAGGGGGAGGGTGACTGGGCTGGTGGTGGCAGTAAGAGGCCTACTCAGGGTCCCAGTTTCAGGGAAGAGGAGAATGTGACCCGTGCAGGGGAAATGGCTGCCAAAAACAAGCCTGAAGGTAGGTCAGTTTTCTAGGGCACCATTGGCAAAGGTCTACTCCTTTGTTCAAAATACGTTTCCATGTTTGTCAATCTGGAAAATGTTTAGCTAGGAATTACGAGGGGTTGTCTCTGGTTAGACATGTTGGACAATGGATGCTTTTTAAAAATCTTTTTCCTCAGGGCCAGCTGGTGGTGTGGTGGTTAAGGCACTGGACATTCCCACATGGCCAAGCATGGTTCAAGTCCTGGATCTGGTGGCTTGTTTTCTAACTTTCCCTCTCTTTCTCTCTGTGTCTTTCTCTGATCAAATTAAAATAAATGAATGAATGAATAAAATGAAATAAATAATTTAAAAAAATCTTTTTCCTTGTTGGCATTTAAGGTTTTTATTCTTTTTTTTTTTTTTTTAATTTAAGCAAGTTATTTGCTATAGGGCATGCACACTTGCCAGAGAGAAGGAGAGAGACAGAGAGACAGAAAACATGAAATCGCCCACCCTCCTCCCGGGGAGGATGATTCAATCGCTAAAATTCCCTCTCCTCCATTCTCTTCTCAGAATTTTGGGCATGTACACACATGCACCCAGCATAAGTTTTAAGTTTAAGTCCTGGACCACTGGGTCCAGGACTTGAACCACAGTTGACTATATGGCAGTCCAGTGATGTAACCATTATGCCAGCTGTTGGTCCCAACATTTAAGTTTTTTATTTTCTTGGGATGTGTTCCTGGACATACAATGTGTTTACAATTGATATGGATATTAAAATTTCATTTTTTTTCATTTTTTGTTTCTTTTTTAGAAAGACAGAGAGAGACAGAGAGATAGAAAGCGAGAAATCACCCCCCCCCAGGGGGGGATGGCCACGCCACAATCCCTTCTCTTCCATTCTCCTCTTGGGATCTTGGGCACGCACGCACACACGCCCGGTGTGAGCTTTAAGCCACCAGGTCCAGGACTCGAACCGCGGTCGACTACATGGGAATCCAGCGACATAGCCATTACACTAACTGCTGGTCCCCATACAATTTCATTTTGGAAAACAAAATTTATAGTAGGAATTGTGCTTACTTTTCAGAATTTTGCCCCAGCACTCTTTGTTTGTGAGCTTTGTACTGCCCTTACCTTCAGGAAGCCTTCCCTGACCACTCCCTTGAATCCCTGGACTGGAGAAGAATCCTCCTTTGAGGTCCCAGAGTTCCATTCACTTTCTCCAGCATAGTATTACCCACATTCTGTTTTTTGTCAATGGGGCCCTTTAAATATGTCCACAAAGTCTTTGGTATTCCTCCTATCACAAAGTGGACTCCCTGTTGCCCTACCTTGAAATAGGATGGGTCTTTGTGACTGCTTCAATGAACTGAATGTGGTGGGAGTAAGGGAGTGACTTCCCAGCGAGTCACAAGAGACTCTGGGGAGTACTGAGATCAAGTACAGGAACCTCCACGGCCAGAGCCATTCTGCTCCTCTGTGCCATGCTGCTCTTGCCGCCGGGCTGAGGTTGTTGGGGTTCCTCCCCCACCCCACCAGCCTGGTTACTCCATGAGGGCTGGACTGAGGCTTCTGTATCTGTGATCCTTGCAGCACCGGCAGAACTGGAAGGATGCTGGTATTTACTGAGCAGCTACTACATGCTGGGCATCATGCTGGCTAGGCTTCACTTCACTCGCCTTTGCAGCAACACTCAGAGTGAGATTCTAGTCGCATATTGAGATGAAGAAACTGAGGCATAAAGTGATAGAGGCCACAGTCTCCTAGCAGGGATTTGAGCCCTGGTCTGTGGGTGCCATTCCAAAACAATGGTCGGGGAAGGTCTGTCCAAAGGACAACATGCCTAGCTGAAACCCTTAGGGTGCGGAATTGGCCTTTGGAAGAGTCTACCCGGCAGATAGCAAAAACAGGGGGCTGGAGCAGGAAATGGCTCATGGGTACGCCTCTGGTGCACACAGGTGCCTCTGCTTCTTGGATCTCAGCCTTCTAGGTGAGGATGGGTCCAGGCTGGTCAGAAAACCAGCTTCTCAACTGCCCAGCTCCTGCCTGGCCTTATGTCTTAGTCTGTCATTGTGTCACTTACAGAAGTACCAGAGACTGAGTGATTTATAAAGAACAGAGGTTTATGTGATTCACGATGCTGCTGGCTGGAAAGTGCAGATGGATGAGGATGGCATCAGGCTGGCTATGTTCCAACATGGCTGACAGAAGCAGAGAGGATGGCAGGTATGTGCAGAGAGAGCCTGGTCTGTGTTTCCTGTGGTCCCTACCGCCCTCGTGTCCTCTCCCTAAAACATGCCAGGACTCGGTCATGGAGACTTGCCCTAACCCCCCATCGCTAATATCTTTCTAAAAGCTCACCTTTTAACACAGTAATCAGACCAAGTTTTTATTCTCTTAATCCCATTATGAAGGCCCAGCACATGAGTTTGGGGAGGACACATTCAAACTATAGCATCTCATGAACGTGGCCAAGTCTTTTCTCCTCCGTGGGCCTCAGTTCTCCCTCAAGAGATTTTTACAGGCTCCTCCAGCTTGGAGAATGAGGGAAGACAGTCTGGAGAGTGGGGCTCTTGTGGGGACAGGGCATCACTCTTCCTCTGGGGACAGTTTGAGGATGTTCCTGGCTGGGGGCCATTTGCAGAGGTAGAAGTTGCCCACAGCAGCAGACTTTGCACCTTAGAGCCGCCTAGCCAGCACACCGCGTGGCCAGGCTTCCACCCCCACAGGCTCCTGTTGATGACCTAGGACCCGGCAGAGGCCCCGGGGAGCAATGGGACCCTCGTGCTGGTCAGAACCCCAGGCCTTTCTTTGTCCTGGTCTTCCCTCCGCTTCCATGGACGTGGTAGCTG
Organism: Tupaia belangeri chinensis; assembly: GCF_000334495.1. NCBI lineage: Eukaryota > Metazoa > Chordata > Mammalia > Scandentia > Tupaiidae > Tupaia > Tupaia belangeri. The sequence continues at coordinate 5,848,057 of NW_006159579.1, read as the reverse complement.
CCACCCTTCCTGCCACTGCTCTGTCCTACAGCAGTGACAATCCTATCCTTTAACATAGATGGCATTCACTATGTCCTCTCTATAAAAGTGCTAGTTGCAGGCTTTTGGAAAACCCAGAATTTGAAATCCAGTGTCTGGAATACTGAGCAGTGCATACCAGATTGTTGCTGAAGGGATTGTGTTTAACTACACAAACTCTGGGGCCAGATGACCTAGGTTTGAGTCTTGCTCCACCCCCTCCCCCCCCACACACACACCATATTTGGTGACCTTCCTCATCTATAGTCAGGCTCAGCCAAAGGGGAGCATAACAGGAGGTCAGAGGTCAGGACTCTTCTCCCTGGATCACAGTCCTGGTGGTGGTTGTGTCTGTCCCTCCTGGTCACCCCCTGCCCATGGCTCTGTCATCAAGCTGGGTGACTCTGACTCCTTTCTTTGAAGCTTCAAGCCTAGGGGTGCTGGTTTCCTTAAGTGTGTCTCTCAATTCTATAAATAGTCCCTTCATTTGAATCCCAAGGACCATAGACCTTGGATTCTGGTTCCCTGCCTGGACCCTGATTAATGCAATTAAGAACCTCGAGCATTTCTTCTGCATGAACTGGTCTCCTGCAGCAAATGCCTGCTTCCCACAGAGAGCTTCGGGTTCTTTTCCGAGGTCTGGACAGGACTTCTCAGGGGAGGGGGGGGCAGAGGACTGCTTGAGACAGAACCAAAACTACAAAGCAAGCCATGCTCGACCTGGTCTTCAGGGCCACCAAGGAAGCCTTGAATCATGAGGGTCACGAGCAGTTTTCCTGGGGAGGGAGGGCAGAGCTGCCCCAGAAAGGGGAACAACACGTGCTGAAACAAAATGCAGAGTGATTGAACATGAAGGGTGGGAGCGAGGAAGCCTGAGTCCTTGTCATGACTCTGCTCCCATGGGCTGTGGGACAGGGGCACACTCTGTCCCCCTTGGCTCCTCACCTAGGGCTGGGGACCAGGACTGCCTCTGAAAAACTGTGACTTGGAGGCAGATCACCCAGAGATCCTGTTTAAGTGCCAGTTCTGACTCACAAGTTCCTTGGGGGCTAAGACGCTGCAGGTCTAACAAGCTCCCAGGTGGTGCAGTCTGCTGGCTGTGGATCCTGATTCTAGGACAGGGACTAAGGGAGTCCACGTTCGCTTCACGCTCAGCGATTCTGTAACTGTTCATGGTTCTGTTTTGTTTTTTGCTATAGGGCATGTGCACTTGCTGAAGAGAGACAGGCAGAGAGGGAGAGAGAGTGGGAGAGAGCACCTGCCAGGGGAGGTGACCACGCTGTAATCCCTTCTCCTCCATTCTCCTCTTGGGATTTTGGGCATGCACACACATGCACCCAGTATGTTTTTCAAGCCACTGCATCTGAGGCTTGACTCACACAGTTAGCCGGTGGGCCTGCCGCTTTAACCACCACACTACCTGGATGGCTCTCATTCTCCTTTTCAATACAACTTTCTGTGACAGTGCCCACACATACCCAAAGACATTGGCTCTTGTTGGAAGAGAATGATGTTATGAAAACCTGCAGCTCTAGGTCTCTGTAGATACCTTGGAGTTAGCGGTTTGATATTTATGGTAACTGCCTCCCCTGGCCCCATCACCTGCAGGTATGTAAACACACTCACGCTCACATGCACGCACACACATACACACACATACACAATTGAGCTCTGAGTCATGTGGATTTACAGAGTAAAAGACAGCATGTCAGTGGCTATCGGGGTGGTCCGATCAGGTGCCATCTACTTGGGATGCTCGGCGAGGCCCTGGTCAGGCCGTCCAAGTGGATACACAGCTCCCAGCCCAGGAGAAACTTTGGGGACCTGCCATCTCTTCCCACCCCTTCTTTACCCCTGCAACTGGCAGCATGGAAACATCTCAGCAGCAGTCTCATTTTACGGGGCTTGATAGCTTTGGGGACCTGGAGGAGCTTCAGTTAAAACGAAAACGTCTTCCATAGTTGCCAGAGCACATTTTATTGAGGTTTCTCCTTCAGTTCCCGAGGGCCCTTGCTTTTACAGATGGGGAAACTGAGACCTGGAGTGGGAGGAGAGCTGGCATGGGTCACACAGTGACACTTACCTGGAAGGGACAAGCCTAGACTTTTTGCCAGCCAGGGGCCCTTCTCCTTTGGGTCAGTTTTGTCCAGACAGACAGCCCTGGGTTGTACTTTGAGAGTCACTGACATCGTGGGTTTGGCTCATGCAGATGTGTGTTCATACCTAGATGGTTTTTAAAATGAATATTCATTGAGCAGCTATTATGTGGCAGTCATTGGGAACACAAACATGTCAAGCCACATATGGTCCTTACAGTATAGTGAGAAAAACTGATTTTACTAATACCTTGGCTCTTTAAAAAGTTCATGGAAAATGTGGGTTATGAAAAAAACTATGCATAGTGTTTATATTTTTAATTACACCAAAATAAACTTGTGCTTTAATCCTATTTTCCACAAATTCTCTCTCTCTTTTGTTATTATCAGAGAGTGTATGTGTTGCCTGAGAGAGGAGAGCAAGAAAACCATGGCGTGGGGTCATGCTGCAAGGCTTTTCCTCCACTCCTCCATCAGGATTTTGGGCATGTGCATGCACTAGCAAGGCGTGGAGAGTCAGCCACTGAGGCAGGGAGATTCAGCCCTTGGTTGACCATGTTGGAGCTGGCTTC
>NW_006159579.1:5828356-5845340 GCF_000334495.1 Tupaia belangeri chinensis | reverse complement strand
TGCTGAACCATGGGGCCAGCCCTCCACAAACTTTCGGAAGTCTCTTTGTGCTTAAAGCTAACTTGGATGCCCCACTCACCCTGTGCCGTAGACTTCACATGTCTTCGGTTCTCATAACGACTCTACGAGGTAGGTACTATTATAACCCTCACTTCACAGATTTTTTCCTCGAAGACCACAGCATAAGGCAGACTGCCCTAGGTTGGCCAGCTGGTAAACAGCAGAGCTGGGATTTGAACCCAAGATGTCTGAGACCCCAGCTCATGCTATGAACTACTTGATGAGCTTCTCAATGATATCACTGATCCTTCCCAACAACCTCACGCCCAAGAGGAGAGCAAGGTTTTATGTCTCCTTTTCAGAGGAGAAAACAGAGGGCAGGGAGGTTCAGTAACATTTTCAAAGCTGGGTTGGTGTCTGACGCCAGGACTAGGGACCCCTTACCCCTGCACTCTGAGATGGGCCACTTTGGGCAGATCACATAACCTTTCCATAGATTCATCTGGAAACGGGGGTCACCCAGTCTGCCCTGGGAGGTCGTTGTGAGGGTGAAATGGGATAATAAGCCTGAAGAGACTGGCCCTGGCAGGGCAGGCCCACTCATGGCCATGAATGGGGTCTGACAAAATGGTGAACACAAGTTTAGTGTTCCTAAACCCACCTCTCCTTCTCCTCCCACAGAGTACCCCTCCCTCTAATTAATCAATTAATTTAACACATTTGCAGAAGGCATGAGCACTCGCTGTAGAGAGACAGCCGAGGAGAGAGAGGAGAGTGCACCCTCCGCGGGACAGTCACCCTGCAATCCTCTATCCAGTTTTCAGGATTTGGGGCATGCACGCACACACGACTGGCCTTTCTTTCAAGAGATTTTTACCATAGGGTGCATGTGCTCACCAGGGAGACAGAGAGACTGAAAGTGAGACATTATCCCCTGGGGTATGGTCACAATCCTCCTCCATTCTCCTCTTGGAATCTTGGGATGCACGTACACGCACCCGGCATGAGCTTTAAGCCACCAGAGCCAGGACTAAAACCACAGTCATCTACGTGGGAGTCCCGGGACATAAACACCATCTGCTGGTCCCAATGCCTGGCATTTCTTGAGCCGCTGGGTGTGGGACTCAGATCACATGGTCAGTTATGTAGGATCCAGCTGCCTTAACGCCCCCCCCCCTCAAATTTAACAAGTCAGCATCCAAATCGCTCTTCAAGAGGGCAGAGCTTAACCCAGAGGGACGCTGCTCCAGGGGAAGCCTCTAGGCCGCCTAGAGCAGATCTTTCTCTTTTTGTCTTGTACAGGTTGATTGTCATGTATTTTATACCCCATAACAAGCACCTGTTTAAAGCATACACCCCCGCCTAGAGCAGATCTTTCTCTTTTTGTCTTTAATTCTTGTACAGGTTGATTGACATGTATTTTATACCCCATAACGTGCACCTGTTTAAAGCATACACCTGCGGGTTTGGGTGTACTTGCGGAGTTGTACAACCGTCACCACGATCTAATTTTAGAAGATTTTCAACAGCACCCAAGGAAACCTCGGCATCAGCAGGCGTTTGGAGTCTGCGAGGAGTAGCCTGAGGGGGAAGCTGCTCACAGGTGAGTGGGTTTGGAGGCAGCCAGGAGCCATGGAGTGTGCTGGAACTATCCTCACACCTGACCCAGACCGCTGCCTTTTCTCCACCACTGTGGAGAGGTCCCCACGGCACAATCTGCTCCACTCTCCAACATTTTTTTTTTTTTTAAATAAAATTTTTGCTATAGGATGCATGTGCTTGCCAGAGAGAGACAGAGAGGGAGGGGGAAAGTGAGAAAACACCCGCCTGGGAGGATGGCCATATTGCAACCCCTTCTCCACTCTGTTCTTGGGATTTGGGGCACACACGCACATGAACCCAGCATCAGTTCAAGCTGTTGGGTCTGGGACTTGAACTGCATAGTCAGCCACATGGGATCCAGTACCTTAACCTGCATGCCACTTGCTGTACTTGTCCAATCTTGGGTCTGAGAAATAGCTGCATTGGTTTATAGAGAGCAGGGCCTGGGCTGCCTCTGTGTTTGGGAAGTGAAGGGTAAGTGTAGGAAGGGGTTAGCTGTCTCCAAAGGGAGTGATGGGAGCACGTGGAGGAGGACAGGGTTGTACCCCCAGATTACCAGTCCCTCCCCTCCCCCACCACTCCTCCTCAGCAACCAGAGATATGATTGGATGGTGTCTTTCTCCCAAAGGCTTCCCTTGTTTTTTGGAACAAGATTCAGATTCTTTAACAGGCTGGTCTCCCAACCTCATCCCCTTATTCTCTTCTTTCAAGTCTCACAAGCTGTTTTCTCTCCCATTCCAGGACTCTACTAGCCTCTGGTCACTAGAAAAAGGTGCACCCTCTTTGTGGACAAATTAGAGAAAGGATTTTGTTCCATCAACCTGCTGCTCTTTTGCAGTGCATGGCCTGTGCAACCCAATGCAGAAACCCTGCCCTAAACATGCCAAGCCCCCAAATAGATGAGACTGACACTAGGAGGAAGGACACAGGCTCTGAGGACAGAAAGGAGGGGCCTTCCAGCTGCACCACCTGCCAGCTGTGTGATCTGGGAAGAGCAAATCACCTCAAATGATTGAACAATTCCCACTCTGGGGGATGGAGAGCACTGTGAAGATTCCGTGAGATCATTCAGGTACCGTGCTGAACTCTGAGTGTTGGATCAATGGCCCTCCCAGTCTTATGTGATCCTAGAGCCTCTACCTCCATTTAATACACTGGATGTTAGCAAAAATTGGTGCGTTTTTTTCTCTAGCAATAAAACAAATCCCCCTTATCTTCTTCTCCTCACTACAAGTGCTTCTTTCCATTTTTACTGTGACCAACCTGGTTGCAGTCTGAATAACAAGATTTCTAACTTGTGCTCACCTCCTTCCACTTTTGCCCTTGGGACGCTTCCAGAAGTTAAAACTACACCTAGTCACGGGGCCATTCCCACTGTCTGCCTTGAGCCCTTCTGGTTGCTTAACCTGCTGGTCTCAGACCAAATGTCAACAGATAAGAGAGACTTTCCAGGACTGTTCAATGTGACGTGCAAGGCTGTAGGAGCCTACCCAGTGGCTTGGTGTCACCAGACACCTCGTGTCTCATGGTAGGAAATGGCCCAGATTCCTCAAAGAAGCTTATTACAAAGGGCATTCCAGGCTGGTGATCTGGTCAGATCATGACCCCAGGACCCGTGATGGGGAAGTGCTAATTGCTCCCAAGGATGTGTTTGAAACTGAAAACCCCAATGGCCTTTGTCCCCTGGCCCCGTGTTCTGCTTTGGGCACGATGACAGGGCAGGAAAGCACAGATCAGTGGCACTATTACTGTGGAGTTGCAGCATGGGACAGGAAATGCAGGCTGTGGATGATGACTATTCAACAGCAATACCATGTGGTAGTGACAGGAGAAACAGTATCAGTGACTGACGCCTACATGAGAGGACTATGGCTGTGCAGGACCGCTGTTCAACAGTGACACCGTGTGGTAGTGGCAGGGACAACATCCCGGCAGACTAACCACCCTCTAGATCCCTCTGCTCAACATTAGTAAACAAAACTCACTCTCTCTGGGATGAAACCAAACCAAACAAAGACCACCCAAGGACACTCGGAACAGTGAAACTTTCTGCTGACGTAGACCGGAAGGGGTTCAAGAGATTAATTATAGAAATAAAAGAAGCAATTGTATGGGTGTTGAAAACTGGCACTGCAGGCCGTACTGGTTACAGACAATGAATGAATAAGTGAACGACCATGACACAAGAAACCATGCCAGCACACTGAATACACGGGAAAGACAGGGTATTTTAGTCAAGCACAACGGAAATATCATGGTTATAACCAGGAAGCAATTCCCAGAGGACGCGTCTATGTAGCTTTGAAAGATGCTCATCATCCCCACAACAACAATGCACATTTTCCCCACGAACAAGGTTCCGGTGTTTAGGTCATTTCTGAATCTGAGTTCAGAGAGTCTGCAAGGGGCTATAGGCGAAGATCTAGAGAAGATTCCTCGGAGAAAGGTGTCCTGTGCCCACAGCCCAACAGGAACAGGTGCTGACGACCTCTCTCCCCTGACGGGGCAGACAGTCCCCAGAGCTCCCGAGGCTTCAGTCATAGTGAACGTCTGCACCTAACAGCAGGAAGTTCTGGGAAGAGATGGGAATGCTGTCATCAACTGGAAATGGTGAGTGTGGGGGCTGCTGCATTTTTAAGAAGGACACTTTGGGAGCCAGCCCATCAGGAAGGCAAGGGTAGAGTGAGACCTGTCTGCTCACGGAGATGCAGGGGCCAGTAGGGCTGCTCGGGGTCTGGCTGCTGGGTCTGCGCATCCCAGCTGCCGATGCCCGGCGTCTGCCAGCAGGCCTCTGCCAGCTGTTGCCTTCTCAGCTGTGGAAACCCCTGGGCTGCCGTGGAGGCCTTCATTTGTCATCGCTGCCTTGTGCCCGCTCTAGGGAGCCCTCGTTCTGATCAAGGCTGCAAAACCGCATCCTTTTGCTCCTTTGTGCCCTTCACTCAGAATTTTTAGAAACGAAGAAATTAAAATTGTGCCATGGGGTCATTTTTTTTTAAAAGGATGAACTTGGTAAAATGTGGGGTACAGGAAGAGTGGGTTCCTGCTGCTCTCTAGGCTTTCTTTATCTTTTTTGTCATTTGCTATAAGATGTGTGAGCTCACTAAAAAGAGACAGAGAGAGAAAAAGATGGAAATCACTCCCTGGGGGGAATGGGCACACCACAATCCCTTCTTTGTTCTCTTTTTAGGATTTTGGGCAGGCACACAGACATGCCCTGTGTGTTTCTCTTTTTCTTTCTTTCTTTCTTTCTTTCTCTCTTTCTTTCTTTCTTTCTTTTTTTTTTTTTTTTGAACGTTTTTGCCATTGGGTATGTGTGCTGGACAGAGAAAGTTAAGAGAGAAATGGTGAAAGGGAAAGTGAGAAATCACAGCCCCCAAGATGGGGCGGCTATGTCACAATCCCTTCTCCTCCATTCTCCCCTGGGATTTGGGGCATATATATATATATATATATACACACACACATGCCTAATGTGATTTTCAAGTCATTGGGTCTGGGACTCGAACCATGGTTGGCCACATGAGAGTCCAGTGCTGCAACCACAATGCCACCTGCTGGTTCCCTCCAGTGTGTTTTTCAAGTCCTGGATCCAGGACTTGAACTGCAGTCAGCCTTGTGGGATTCAGCCACCTTAGCCTCCACACTGCGGCCACCTCAGCTATTTTTTATGCAGTCTCTCAACTTCATTATCTCACCAGTCTAAAGCACTGGAGACTGGTTGGTCCCAGAGACAAGAGGATTCTGGATGACATGGGAGTTTCCCAGGAGGGCCACACGTTATCAGAAAAGCCACTGAGGCAGCGAGGCTAGCACGCCGGGCTGGTTTTGTTGTAAGATAACAGCTTTGTTGGGACATGCTGGGCTGGAGGGGCTCTAGGGGAAGCTGGTGCTGAAAAGCCAGGGTGTGCTCAAGTCAGGAGTTTAGAAAAACGAGGAGGGTGGGAGCGTAGAGGGGTATGGCAGTTAATCCTGAGGGAGTTGATGAGAGCAACCAGGAAGAGCCAGCTCTGGTAGAAAAGAAGAGGCTGGGGTTGGGAGGGGTGGGGAGGAATCCTGGAGCTCTCCAGCTTGTAAGGAAGGACAGGGGAATAAGCAGAGATTGCACCTGCCCAGCGAGAGAGGCGAGCGGAAACCCTGGGGCCAAGGGAGAAGGCAGGCAAGAGCAGGAGGAACGTCACACAGGGGAGGGAGCCTCTGCTCTGCTCTGGAGTCTGCCAGACGCTGGCACACACCTCCCAGTGCCTAGCAAGGTGCTGGATGCCAAAGAAGACATACGTATATTCAGGTAATGACTTCCTTCCCCGCCGCCCCGCTGCCAAGCTGCTGGGGCCAGGATTCATATATGCAGTCAGCCATGTGGGATCCAGCCCCCTTAACCTACAGGCTGTGGGGCTGACCCTGGGAGTTCCTTTTTTTTTTTTTCCTTAGAGAAAGAGTTTTGCTATAGAGTGCATGCATTTGCTGGAGGGACAGAGAGAGACAGAGACAAAAAGCAAGAAATCACCCTCCTCCCAGGGAGGATGGCCACACTGCAAACCCTTCCCCTCCAATCTCCTCTTGGGATCTTGGGCATGTATGCACATGTGCCCGGTGTGAGTTTTAAGCTGCTGGACCTGGGACTCGAACCATGGTCGGCTAGGTGGGAGTCCAGCAATGCAACCATTAGACCATCAGGTCTATATATTTTTTTTTAACCAAGTGTTATGTAAGAACGCCACAGTGATGGTTGAAAGCAGGAGCCAGGCTTTGACTCTTTGTTTAACACACTGTGGCTTTTCTGTGGTGTTTCTGCTCCGTGTATTAACAGTGCTGCTCCCCAGGGCTGTTGTAAGGGTAGAAAGCACCTGATACGGGGCTTGCCAGAGCAGAAGTGCTGTGGCAATAGGTTACTATTGTTAGGGGAGCTGTGGTGAAAAGGGACGTTGGCGACTCACCTTGTGAGACTGTACCATCAGGTTGGAGAGCTGGACCCTGGCAGGCAGCGGGAGTGGGAAGCCTCTCTGCATCCTCTCTGTGATGGACACCAATGATGAGGACCAGGGGAGGAGAGAGTGCAGGGCAGGGGAGGGGAAGGTGAAAGAGCCAGGGTGGGCAGCTCCCTGCACCCTGTGCCAGCCCTGGGAAGGCTGCCCTGGAGTCTGCACCTCCCACCCTGTTCTCCACCACAGGCCCTGCACAGGCCTCTTCCCTGACACAGCGTTGCTGAGGGCCGCTCAGGGGCAGCTGAGGTACGGATGGAGCACGTGTGCATCAAGCCCCTCCGGGCCCAGAATGAAGCCAGAGGCAGGGGCCAGCTCCCACTGCACTGCCACATTCTGATATAGAACTCTGCAGAATTCTGAGTTCTTCTTCTTCTTCTTCTTCTTCTTCTTCTTCTTCTTCTTCTTCTTCTTCTTCTTCTTCTTCTCTTTGGGGGATGAGGTGGGGAGGTTTTTGCTATAGGGCACGTGTGCTCGCCAGAAAGACAGAGACAGAGAGACAGAAAGCGAGAAATCACCCCACAAGGGGGGATGGCCACACCGCAATCCCTTCTCCTCCATTCTCCTCTCAGGATCTTGGGCATGCATGCACACATGCCTGGAGTGAGTTTAAGCCACTGGGTCTGGGACTCTAACCGTGGTCGACTATATGGGAGTCCAGCGACAAAGCCATGCCAACTGCTGGTCCCCTACCTAAGTTCTTCTTCTTCTTTTTTTTTTTTTTTTTTTTTTTTTTTTTTTTTTTTTTTTTTTTTTGGGTGTTTTTTTTTTTTACTGTAGGGCGCGTGCGCTCGCCAGACAGACAGAGAGAGACATAGAGACAGAAAGCGAGAAATCACCCCCCAGGGGGGATGGTCATGCCGCAATCCCTTCTCCTCCATTCTCCTCTCAGGATCTTGGGCATGCACGCACACGTGCCCGGTGTGAGTTTTAAGCCATCGGGTCCGGCACACGAACCGCGGTCGACTACGTGGGAATCCAGCGACATAGCCATTACGCTAACTGCTGGTTCCAAGTTCTTCTTTTTTTAAAAATTTGCCAGAGGACATGTACACTCACCAGAACGAGAGAGAGGGAGAAGGGAAAAAGCATAGCCCAGTAGGCATGGTCGTGCCACAATCCCTTCTTCTCCACCTGTCCATCCTGTTGAGACTTTGGGCAAGCGTGCATACATGCCTGGTGTGTTTTTCAAGCCATGGGGCTGGGATTCAAACTGCTCTGTCAGCCATGTGGGATCTTGCCCTTGGACCCACCAGGCCACGGGGCTGGCCTGAATCCCAAGCTCCTACCTCATCTCTGAGGTCAGGTTGTCATCCTCTTACCTTGAAACAGGTGGGAGGATAATCCCTGCTACATTTAATAATGTGCTGGCTTAATTGATCATTTCTAAACATGTAGTCGCATCACGTGAATCCCTGTGTGGGCTCTTGCCCTCAGCTCACGAAGACTGGGGCGGGCCTGCGCGAAGCTCTCACAGCGTGGGGTTGGTAAACTCTTGGTCAAGGTCAGCGGGAGGCGCTCTCTGGCCCTCCTTCCAGAGTTGGAAAAAGGCTCTGGCTTCAGAGCTGGGATCACGCCCAAGTGTCACCTCTCCCCTGCTCTGTGCCTGAAGTCACTTCACCATTCGGGTCTTCCAGTTCCTCCCAGGAAAATTAAGGACGTTAGTTATCCCCCACCCATGGGCCGTTGTAAGAACTGGATGATGTAATGGAGGCACGAGTAGCAACTCAACCCACCTGAGTTCCCGTCATCCCATCTTCTTTCGAGGTTAGATGCAGTCTGAGGCAACCACGCCCAGCCCTCACCACTAGGCAGGCATGATACGCCTCATGGTAGTCAACCCCACCTTCTTCCCCGAGGATTGAAAGCCAGGACTTTCTCAGGGCTCCTTACCGTTAACCCTGGGCAGCACGATGGTGGGAAGGATGAAGTTCATGACATTCTTCAGCACTTTCACCTGGAGATCAGGAGAATGGGATCAGCCATCCTGTCAGCCTCCCTCCCACCCAGGCCACTGGGCAACCTCAAAGCTGGGAAAGCCACTGGGGTGGACACCGTGGTGATGTGCAAGTTGGGCGTGGGTCAAGGCCATCTGTGTGCTTTCTTTTGCTCTAAAGGTTCTGAATATAAAGTGCATTCCGAATTGTGAGGTGCAAGGTCTTACACTCTATGCCAATGAGGAAAGTCATCAGAGAGTATTTAAATGTGCAAGATTTTGCTTCCAAAAAAATGCATTCTCAGACCGACTCTGACCCTCACTGCGGTTTAAATCTGGCCCTGGTAGCTTGAAAAACATGCCATGTGTATGTGTGTGTGAGTGTGTATGTGTGTGCAGACACATGTGCACATGTGCGTGTATGATTGCCCCAAATCCTGGCAGGATGGAAAAGTGGAGAAGAGATTGGGGTGTGATCAAGCCCCATGGCAGTGCTTCCTTCCTGCCCGTGTTTCTCCAGCTCTCTCCTGTGAGTGCACATGGCCATGGCAACTTAGAAAAAACACATCTTCTCAGACACTTCAGGCTAGATGGCAAGCTGAATCAACCTTTTGGAGGGCTAGTTGGAAATGTTCATTGAAAGCCTTTAAAAGGTGTGTGGTTGGGGCCAGGAGGCGGTGTAGTAGTTAAAGCAACTGGATCCCACGTGGCTGGTAGCATGGGTTTGAGTCCTTCACTTGGCAACTTGAAAAAAACATATTGTGTGTGTGTGTGTGTGTGTGTGCACGCGCGCATGCAGGTGCATTTGCCCAAAATCCCAAGAGAAGATAGGAGGAGAAGGGATTGAGGCATGGTCATCCCATGCTGGGGTGGGGGTGGTGAGGGTGGGTAATCTCTCACTTTTCCTCTTTCTCTCTCTGTCTTTGTCTCTAGTGAACACACACGCCTGACAGCAACTTTTATTTATTTATTTTTTAGAGAGAGATTTTTGCTAGTGGGCTTGTGCATTCTCTGGAAAGACAGAGAGAGATGGAGAGACAGAAAGTGAGAAATCACCCACCCCCCCACCCCCCCCAGGGGGGATGACCATGCCACAATCCCTTCTCCTCCATTCTCTTGGGATTTTGGACCTGCACGCACACAAGCCCAGCATGAATTTTAAGCCACTGGCTGGGTCCAGGACTTCAACTGCTGTCGACTATGTGGGATACCAGCGACATAACCATTACGCCATCTGCTGGTCCTGTGAATTTTTTTAAAAATAAAAATAAATAAAAAGATGTGTGTCTTGTAGGCAAGCGAGGATGACTCCAAGGCATTTAGTCCAAGAAATGATGCAGAGTGTAGGCAAAAGCTTAGAAGCAAGGTTGCTCAATAAAGTGATCAATTTAATCAAAACAATAAATTAAAAGCTACCTGCATGTCCAATAATAGAGGAACTACTGGGGGGAAATGGCAATACTTTGATACTGGGAAATATTATGCAACTGTTAAGAATGATATAGTAGAAAAGTAATTACCCTCATAAAGATATCCATGATCTATGTTAGGGTCAGGGAAAGCAGGCTACAGAATCCATATCATTCCTGATTTTAAAATTAAATAGGCATAGCAAAACGCCAAGGAGAATATACTCTAAATTATTAACTAAGTGGCAAAAATATAAATGGTCCTTTTTTTTCTTTGATTTGCATCTCTGTAGGTTCCTGTAGGTTATGATTGCTCTGCAGTGCACTTGTTCTTGCCTTGGCAATCATTTTAAAAATTAAAAATAATGTAAAACCCTCAAGACGATTGCTTGTAATGATGACATTTACAACTTATATGGATGTACGTTTTTGTTTCTGGAACAACTGCGCTTCCTGAGTTCTAATTCCCTGAGCTCACCAATCGTGATGCCTGTCTTTCCATCTCTCCTGGGAACTGTATATTTTTATTTTCTGCAAAAGCAGAAATTAGTTACCGACTTGGTCAAGTCACCGACAGAGCCTTGACACCAACACATCCATGCAAACACAGCGAGGCGGCTCGTGCCCTGTTTGTCGTAACCTCATTAGACAGAAGTGGCTGGATTTTCACTGCATCTGGAGGGGGTGTTGGGGCAGTAAGACTTCAGGGCTTACCTGGCACCCACTTGGTGGGGAACTGGAGGGGCATCTCAGAGAGGTAAGGGAAGCTCTCCAGAGCGGTGGGGATGGGCTGGGCCCGGAGACTCAGTCCACGTGCAGTAAGACCCTGACAGAACCCACGCGGCGTGGCCTGGTGTAAGACACGGCAATGCTCTGAATGGTGGGTGCTGAAGAGCATGCTTTTGGGCCGCTTCATTCATAGGAAACTCACGGCCATGCCCTGGGTAAGGGCAGCAGGGCAAACCTCTCTGATGGCCAGTGGCTCCAGGCAGAACCAGCTCCTTAGGCTGGGGGATGCCGGTTTCTCCCCACGCCTGCTGCTTCTTCATCTCCATAAAGGATTTCTGCCATCGACCCAGATGCTCAAACCCCAAATCTGGACACCCTGTTCACTGTCCTTTCCCTCTCACCACATTCTACCTTCAAAATATGTGTCTGATCCACCATCTTTCTCCTTCTTCCTGGCTGAGTCCCAGCCACCCCAGCACCGTGGGTGCCAGCCTGCCCACCTGGCCTGACTCTCCTACTCTCTCACCCATGGCTCACGTCCCAGTCAGGGAGGTCTTTTCTGCAGGTGTAAATCAGCATGTCACTCATCACCTTCATGCACAATCTGTCCTCCTCCTCTTCCTAGGCCAGATGGCCCCGGGTGAGCCAGCCCCTGTCTGCCTCCCCAGCCACATCTCCTCCCGCCCCTGCTTGCTCTGCTCCAGCCACACTGGCTTCTTCCATTCCCCGGACATACGAGCTTGCTCCTACCACAGGGCCTTTGCACCTGTGGCTCCCTCTGCTGGCCCCTTCTCATCCATCAGTCCAAGTATCACCTCCTCAGAGAGGCCTTCCCCGATCACACCCTTTTACCCTTAATTCTCCCTATCACTTTCTACCCCATGCCCTTTAGGTTTTTTTTTTTTTTTTTTGGAGAGGTTTTCGCTATAGGGCGCGTGCACTCGCCAGACAGAGAGACATAGAGACAGAAAGCGAGAAATCACCCCCCAGGGGGGATGGTCACGCCGCAATCCCTTCTCCTCCATTCTCCTCTCGGGATCCTGGGCACGCACGCACACACGCCCGGTGTGAGTTTTAAGCCACCGGGTCCGGGACGCGAACCACGGTCGACTACGTGGGAGTCCAGTGACACAGCCGTTACGGCAACTGCTGGTTCCCGCCCTTTAGTTTTTTATAGTTTCGTTCCTGATGGAAGTGGTCTCCATTTCTCACTGTCTCTCCTGAGTGATGTCTGGCTCTGAGAAGTTATTAGTCCTGTCATTTTGTCAGCATACTCCCCACACCTAGAACAAGACCTGCACGTAATAGGTGCTCAATAAAGCAACCAGCCTGTTGATTAAACGAACATTTGCTGAGCAGGTTTTCTGTGAATTTTGCTCATTTCATCCCATTTCAACCTCACCACATGAACCTGGGGGTGGGAAGAAAGCTTCAAGTTTTGAGAAGAGAAACAACTTGCCCAAGGCCCTATCGTGAGCAGACAGGGAGCTGGGAGGCCCACTCAGGTCTCTGCCTACAAAGCCCTTTGCGCCATTAATTCACAAGCAAATTTTATGCAGGAGGCCCACACAGGTCTCTGCCTACAAAGCCCTTTGCACCATTAATTCACAAGCAAATTTTATGCAGATGAACCAGTGACCTCCCAAATAATGCCAGGAACCTGTGACCTGTCCCCATAAATCAGGGGAAGGAAGGAGCCACCATGGGCTTCAGACTCACCGAGAAGGGGCCCACGCCCGAGTGCTTCAGTGCCAGGGTCAGCCTGTGAAGGGGAGAGGAGAAACTGTGACCCCCCAGCTCCCTGGCCTGAGTTGTGTGGAAACACAGTTGATGGGAAGGAGGGGCCCCCTCTGGGGGACACCATTTTACTTTCCCACCCAGGATCATTCCCTTTCCTCTGGTCACGGCTCCCTGACTGTTCTCTGGGGAGGTCACCCGGCCCCATATGGTTATGCTCTGGGGAGTGTGGGCCAAAGGGCACCATCTGCATCCCTGCCCCATGATTGCCTGTGACCCCTGCTGGCCCAAGGAGAGTTGGTCCCAGGATTTGGTTACGAATATTGGGAATGAGCTGTTCTCTTATTTCCAGGAAAATAGGAGGTGACTGGTGACTGTCGTGCCACTAGTTAGTGACAGCCTGCCAGAGAGGAAGCTGGTACAATAGACAGCAGGGCCAAGCGATGGAAAGAATCCGATTCCCAGGACCTCATCTGAGCACCTGGGTCCACTCTTGCCTGAAAGCCTTACACTTCTTTGTTATCTGAGCCAATAAACGATCCCCCTTGCATGGCCTTTACAAAGATATTTTAACAGTGATCTCAAGGAAAGAGGGAGATTACATGGCTACTTACAGACCAATGCACTGTGTGGGGGGTTTTATCCCATTGAGTTAGAGGGAGGGATCACCATACTCCCATTTTACAGATGAGGAAATTGACATTCAGAGAGGTCAAGCTGCCTGCCCAAGATCACACAGCTACCAGTTAGCAAAGCAGGATTTCAAACAGGCCTCTCTAGAGCCAAAGTCCTTATTGGCTCCGACACTGGACAAAGCTGGAAACTTGGTCTTCAGCAGCCCCAGGACGCCTGCTCTGTGGATTCGCATCCCCTTACCTGCCGCCCCACCCGGCCCCATCTCTTACACAGTTGAGAAGGTCTGCTAGGCTGACACCCAGCTGGATCACCTCCGGCTCCTCTACTCGAGAGGCCCATGGGTGCTTCAGGGAAAATTAGACCCACATGTTCTGAAGCACACGTCAGAGTGATGCTGGAGACATGAACAGTGTGTAAGCCCCAGAGGCCGACCTCAAGGTGGAGAACAGCTCTGTGCCAGAGACCGTGGGCCTGCGGGGATGTGGGTCAACACTCGATGTAAGCAGCGTGGACGTGACGAAAAGGCAACCCCGGGTCTCAGTGTGGAGGTCATCACATCTGCTCTGTCTCTCGTCTCTCCCCTCCTCCTTCTTTCCTCATTGCTCTGGCTTCCTCTCTCTCTCTTTTTAAGACAGATTTTTTTTTTTTTTTTTTGCTATAGGGCATGTGTGCTCACTGGAGAGACAATGGGGGGAAAAAGCAAAACATACAGAAAACAAGAAATGGGAGATCATTTGCTAAGAATAACATATTTGTTGATGTGCTTGATTGAGACAATATACAGTGTACTCTAGATGGAAAATCTCATTTTGTATGTTGTAATGATGTACAGTGAATGAATGCAAATAAATGAATTATTAAAAAAAGTTATTATCTTTTTTAGAACTATTTAATATTATTTATAAGTTTTAAAATTTTTAAATTTATTTCAATTTCTTTTATACATTTAGTCACATTATTTCGCTTGCAAAGTGAATATTCCAACATATGCCCATTTCTCACCAATCCAGTAGAGAATATTATACATGTTATTTTCAACAGATAGTAACCCATTTCTTTGTCTCATAAATGCCTTGACTCTATTTTTCTCCTTAATATCCTTCCCGTTTATTGTCTCCCTGCTGTGTCCTAAGCCCCCAGCACATGCACACCTCATTTAATGCTCACAGTGAGGTTATTGGCACAGAAGCCTTACTGGGCTTGCTTCATAGTCAGGCAAGCTGAGTCTGGAGTGTTCTGTGCACGCCCAGGAGAGCACACTCCCAAAGCAGGCAGCCTCATCCCGGAGTTGCCCTCCTAACCTCAGCCTCCAGGCGTAGGGTTCAATCCCGGGGCACATGCACTCCAGGGTCTCCCCGAAGTGGTGGTTGTTGAAGTCCAAGGATGGGGCAAAAGAAGTTGAAGTAGGATTTCCAAGTGCTAAGGAAGGCCAGGAACATGGGGTGCTGGACACTGGGGTTCAGTGTCCAGTGGCTCCCAGCTCTTCCTGGCCGAGTCAGCTGGGCCTGACAGTGTCCTGGGACAAAGGACTTGCAGTGCTAATGCAGGAATCGTTTTGGGCAAACTGGGATGGTTGGTCACCCTATGATGTCTGACCTTGGGCTTCATCTCTGAGTGTCAGTTTCATCGTCTGCAAAGAGGGGATGCTGTGTCCATCATGCTTGGTCCATTGTGAGGCTTCCTAGGAGAGCTGGTCCCTCCTGTCCCCATGGCCCCCTTACCTGCCCAGCTCCCAGGGCCCCTTACCTGCCCAGTCCACGGCCCCTTACCTGCCCAGCTGGAGCTCTCCCACAAGCCTGCCAGATGTGGCGTTGACCTCCACAATAACATTCGTGCTCTGGAAAGCAACAAGCCTGGGGTGACGTGCCCGACTGAGGGGCCCAGGGCTCTGCAGGCCTCTGGGACAGGGGGAAGTGTCGGCCCCACAGAGTAGTCCACACGCGGTCAGGCCCACAAAGACTGAGGAGCAGGGAGATCTCCTTTTGCTCAAGGGGTCCTGGAAGGTCCCCTATTTTCCACTTGCTCCTTCTGCTTTAGGGAGGACTGTGTGAGATAGACCTTGGGCTGGAGTCAGGCCAGCCCTATTCTCTCCACCAATCATTTGTTGATTCACTCAAAAAATATTCATTGAGGGAGAAAGCTAAGCTTCCCTCCTGGCTTTCCTGTGCAGTCTGTGTGATCCTGGGTAACCCCACAGGACCCACTATTTCTGCAAAGTGGGGACAATGAGTCTCAGCGTGAGACCGGACAGAGCTGTGTAAGCCCGCCCGGGGGGGTGGCAGTCTGGGCATTTTCAGAGGAGGCGCCAGCATGCACAGCTGTCACCTGGTGTTTGTGGAGTGACGGGGTAATACAACCAACCCATGCACGGATTGACAACGGAATGAAGAGTTACAGACATGGAGGAGTAAACGATATGAACAAATCATGAACCAGCAAGTGTACAAATGAATGATCAGTTGAACACGAGTGTACATAAATGAATAAATGAACAACCGAGTGAATGCATGCGGGAACTGGAGAAGGTAGAGCCGATTTCAAGTCAACAATGTGACGGATAACTGAGTGAGTGAATGAACACATGTATTACTGAATAAATAAAGATATGAGTGACTAATGCGGAAATAGTACACAGGTTTCACGCCAATGACAGGACGAAAAATGGACTGAATGAAAAGCTGAGTGAATGAGTAATTGGATGAGTAGAGATGTGCAGATGAATGGCTGGACGAGTGGGTGCCTGCAGGAACCGAAGCAGTTGCGTGTAGGACTCTGATCTCGGTCTCTGCAGCCACCCTGTCTGGGTTTGAACCTTGGCAGGATTTACACCTGGTCTCCTGACTCCAAGAATAATGCTCTTGCCCATGCCTGGGGCTTCCCTTCTGCCTGTATCCGGGGACAGCTTACCATGTTGAGTACGAAGAGGGAGGCCAAGGAGGAGTTGGGGAGGACGGCGAAGGCCTGGGCCTCCAGGACAGGGTTGAAGGTCAGACCGATGGGGTGCATGGACAGGTGTGGCGGGGAGGACATTGAGATGAGAAGCTGCACCTTCATGTCAGGGTACATTCTGGCCACCTGCAGCCCCCAGCGAGGACAACCAACAAAAGAGGAAATTTCATCAAAATGTTTCTAAACCCTACCTTGCCCTGACCCTGCACAAGCATCGCCAATGTCTTCCCGCTGCGCATGGAGGAGACGGCGCTGCCTGGCCCTGGCACCCTTCCAGCCTCACTTCACACCTCCCCACCTCCACCTCTGGCCACCCAAGTCTTTCTGTTCCTCACACACAAGCTCTCTTGCCATCCCAAACCCTTTGCACTCTCTGTTCCATCTCGCTGCATGCTTGTCCACCATTCTTCCCTAGCTTAGTTCTTTCTCTCCCTCGGGTCTCAGCTCCAACGTCACCTCCTCAGAGAATAGTGGTGGCTTCAAGGGGGACCTAAAACCTTGCAGACTCCTCCTCCCCATCTCTGCTAACCTCTGATTCTCCCCCAGGTGTACTGAACCTGAGTGAAAATCATAGACTGCTGGTCAAGTGTGACTTCGATACAACAGCCCTGGGCATCCCTACCATTCCTGGCCCCAGTGGTACTCTCCTGGACAGAAAGTTCTGGAGTGCCCTCACCAGAGAGGTTGCTATAGGGCATGTGTGCTCACTGGAGAGACAGAGAGACAGAAAGCAAGAAATCATCTCCCAGGGGGGATGGCCATGCCACAATCCCTTCCCCTCCATTCTCCTCTCGGGATCTTGAGCACATACGCACTCACACCCAGTGTGAGTTTTAAGTCACTGGGTCCAGGCCTCGAACCACAGTCAACTACATGGGAATCCAGCGACATAACCATTATGCCATATGCTGGTCCCCTGACTTCCTCTGAATGTGCCTCCCCCGTCTCTCATTCTGTATCTCTTTCTCTGTCTTTCCCCTTCCATCCCCCTGTGTCTCTCTGAATTT
>NW_006159579.1:5824813-5828296 GCF_000334495.1 Tupaia belangeri chinensis | reverse complement strand
TCTTTCCCTCCCTTTTATTGTCTCCCTGCTGTGTCCTAAGCCCCCAGCACATGCACACCTCATTTAATGCTCACAGTGAGGTTATTGGCACAGAAGCCTTACTGGGCTTGCTTCATAGTCAGGCAAGCTGAGTCTGGAGTGTTCTGTGCACGCCCAGGAGAGCACACTCCCAAAGCAGGCAGCCTCATCCCGGAGTTGCCCTCCTAACCTCAGCCTCCAGGCGTAGGGTTCAATCCCGGGGCACATGCACTCCAGGGTCTCCCCGAAGTGGTGGTTGTTGAAGTCCAAGGATGGGGCAAAAGAAGTTGAAGTAGGATTTCCAAGTGCTAAGGAAGGCCAGGAACATGGGGTGCTGGACACTGGGGTTCAGTGTCCAGTGGCTCCCAGCTCTTCCTGGCCGAGTCAGCTGGGCCTGACAGTGTCCTGGGACAAAGGACTTGCAGTGCTAATGCAGGAATCGTTTTGGGCAAACTGGGATGGTTGGTCACCCTATGATGTCTGACCTTGGGCTTCATCTCTGAGTGTCAGTTTCATCGTCTGCAAAGAGGGGATGCTGTGTCCATCATGCTTGGTCCATTGTGAGGCTTCCTAGGAGAGCTGGTCCCTCCTGTCCCCATGGCCCCCTTACCTGCCCAGCTCCCAGGGCCCCTTACCTGCCCAGTCCACGGCCCCTTACCTGCCCAGCTGGAGCTCTCCCACAAGCCTGCCAGATGTGGCGTTGACCTCCACAATAACATTCGTGCTCTGGAAAGCAACAAGCCTGGGGTGACGTGCCCGACTGAGGGGCCCAGGGCTCTGCAGGCCTCTGGGACAGGGGGAAGTGTCGGCCCCACAGAGTAGTCCACACGCGGTCAGGCCCACAAAGACTGAGGAGCAGGGAGATCTCCTTTTGCTCAAGGGGTCCTGGAAGGTCCCCTATTTTCCACTTGCTCCTTCTGCTTTAGGGAGGACTGTGTGAGATAGACCTTGGGCTGGAGTCAGGCCAGCCCTATTCTCTCCACCAATCATTTGTTGATTCACTCAAAAAATATTCATTGAGGGAGAAAGCTAAGCTTCCCTCCTGGCTTTCCTGTGCAGTCTGTGTGATCCTGGGTAACCCCACAGGACCCACTATTTCTGCAAAGTGGGGACAATGAGTCTCAGCGTGAGACCGGACAGAGCTGTGTAAGCCCGCCCGGGGGGGTGGCAGTCTGGGCATTTTCAGAGGAGGCGCCAGCATGCACAGCTGTCACCTGGTGTTTGTGGAGTGACGGGGTAATACAACCAACCCATGCACGGATTGACAACGGAATGAAGAGTTACAGACATGGAGGAGTAAACGATATGAACAAATCATGAACCAGCAAGTGTACAAATGAATGATCAGTTGAACACGAGTGTACATAAATGAATAAATGAACAACCGAGTGAATGCATGCGGGAACTGGAGAAGGTAGAGCCGATTTCAAGTCAACAATGTGACGGATAACTGAGTGAGTGAATGAACACATGTATTACTGAATAAATAAAGATATGAGTGACTAATGCGGAAATAGTACACAGGTTTCACGCCAATGACAGGACGAAAAATGGACTGAATGAAAAGCTGAGTGAATGAGTAATTGGATGAGTAGAGATGTGCAGATGAATGGCTGGACGAGTGGGTGCCTGCAGGAACCGAAGCAGTTGCGTGTAGGACTCTGATCTCGGTCTCTGCAGCCACCCTGTCTGGGTTTGAACCTTGGCAGGATTTACACCTGGTCTCCTGACTCCAAGAATAATGCTCTTGCCCATGCCTGGGGCTTCCCTTCTGCCTGTATCCGGGGACAGCTTACCATGTTGAGTACGAAGAGGGAGGCCAAGGAGGAGTTGGGGAGGACGGCGAAGGCCTGGGCCTCCAGGACAGGGTTGAAGGTCAGACCGATGGGGTGCATGGACAGGTGTGGCGGGGAGGACATTGAGATGAGAAGCTGCACCTTCATGTCAGGGTACATTCTGGCCACCTGCAGCCCCCAGCGAGGACAACCAACAAAAGAGGAAATTTCATCAAAATGTTTCTAAACCCTACCTTGCCCTGACCCTGCACAAGCATCGCCAATGTCTTCCCGCTGCGCATGGAGGAGACGGCGCTGCCTGGCCCTGGCACCCTTCCAGCCTCACTTCACACCTCCCCACCTCCACCTCTGGCCACCCAAGTCTTTCTGTTCCTCACACACAAGCTCTCTTGCCATCCCAAACCCTTTGCACTCTCTGTTCCATCTCGCTGCATGCTTGTCCACCATTCTTCCCTAGCTTAGTTCTTTCTCTCCCTCGGGTCTCAGCTCCAACGTCACCTCCTCAGAGAATAGTGGTGGCTTCAAGGGGGACCTAAAACCTTGCAGACTCCTCCTCCCCATCTCTGCTAACCTCTGATTCTCCCCCAGGTGTACTGAACCTGAGTGAAAATCATAGACTGCTGGTCAAGTGTGACTTCGATACAACAGCCCTGGGCATCCCTACCATTCCTGGCCCCAGTGGTACTCTCCTGGACAGAAAGTTCTGGAGTGCCCTCACCAGAGAGGCTGTTATAGACAGAATGCTTGTGTCTGCCTCAATTCATAAGCCTAAGCCCCAATCCTCAGTGTGGCTGTATTTAGAGAAGGGGCCTTGGAGGAAGTAAGTGAGGTTAAGTGAGGTTAGAAGGATGGGGCCTTGGTCCGATGGAGTTACCGTCCATCGGACATGGGACAAGGCTGGCAGGTGGCATGGTGGTTAAGGATGCTGGACTCCCACATGGGTGACCACAGTTCGAGTCCTGTACCTGGCAGCTTGCCTTCTCACTTTCTCACTTTCTCTCTCTCTCTCACTCTGTCCTTCTCTGGTCAAATTAAGATAAATAAATAAAGTTAAATAAAATAATTCTTTAAAAAGAAAAAAAGACATGGGGCTCTCTCTGTCCCCCTCTCTGTCTGTCTCTGCACTGCTCTGCCTCCCACATACTGAGGAAAGACCATGTCGCAGAGAGAAGGGGCCATCTGCAAGTCAGAAACTGAGAGCCCCCACCAGAAACTGAGTCTGTCAGCACTTTGGTCTGGGACTTCCAGCCTCCAGAACCACAAGACAGAACTGCCTGCTGTTTAAGCCACCCGGGCCGGGGTATTCTCCTATGTCAGCCTGAGCAGACAAAGATGGAGCTTTCCTCACTTCCTGTCATCTCACTGATCTCCACTTGCATGCCCTGTGTTACCTGGACGCTGCTTCTTTGTCCACTGGACAAGGAGCTCCAGGAGCACAGGGATATGGTCTGCTTTTCTGGGTTCCCAGCACGGGGACCCGATGGGCCCTCGATAAATACCTGCTGATGGCCGGGCCTGCAGCGTCTCCCTGCACACGTGGCCGTTGGACCCTTCTCTGACCTGGGGATAGGCTGCACGGAGCTGTGTCCGCCCTCTCATGCTGGGGGGCTTCTGGGTCTAGAGGGTGTCTCATCAACCACTCAGCAGAGCCCGACCTCCCAGGACCCCC
>NW_006159579.1:5819563-5823397 GCF_000334495.1 Tupaia belangeri chinensis | reverse complement strand
CCCCGCCATCTCATGAGCTGAGTGAAGAGGAGCACGCCCTTTCTCACCTGGGGTATCAAGTTGCCAAAGTAGGTGGTCGTCAGTCGGATTTTAGATTTCTTTGGAATCTGTAGCAAGAGAAGAGAAAGAGACCTTGAACAACTACATTATAGATTTGGAGGAGGAGGCATGACACTAGATCGCTAACCCCCACCTCTGCAGCAACCAGCCCGGACGCCAAGCCTTAACTGCAGAAATTGACCCAGAATAGTTAGGGTGGGAGCAGGGACTGTCAGTGCCCCTGTTTCCCCCCGAGAAAGCCCTCCAAACTAACCACATAGAGTGTGCTGCTGAGAGTTAGCTCCCCCCCAGGAGACCACACGTGAAGGCTTCCTTTTCCCACTATAAAGTTTTCCAAACTCCCTGCCTATCTTGGAATCTCTGCCAGACTCCAGGGAGTGGCTGACTCCCCTGTTCTGGGTAAAGTCTCTGTTGGTTCTCATTTGGGCGGTCGTGGTTTATTTCCAAAAGGGATCTGTGTGTGCTCAGCTGTGTCCACTATCTCAGGCGGGGTGGCGTCTGGATCTAGATCCCTTCAGTTCCTCTACAGAGAAGCAGACCTGATGTCTCTCCAGGGGGCAGTATAAGATCCCAGTGACAGGCTGGGATCAGGGTACGCCTTGACTCTGGAGAGGATGGTCATTTCCTCATTTGACAGTTGAGTAAACTGAGGCCCAGAGAGAGACTCAGCCATGAATATGTGCGGGAGAAAATGACAGTGATACGATGCCAAGACTGGCCCACAGAATGTGCCACGTGGCCAGTGCTGGCTGCTGGGCTGCGGAGTCCTTCCCTCCTGCGTACTAAGCACAGCACTTGCAGCGTCTCCCGCATCGGCATCGTTAAATCATCACAACAGCTTTGGAGGAAGAGGCTCTTATTGGTGTTTTACTGATGAGGAAACCGAGGTTCTGAGAGGCTCAGTAACTGACCTAAGTTCACCCAGCTGAAAAGAGGTGGGGACAGTATTTGAACTCAGGTCAACACCTTGCTCTGTGCGGGTGTGAACTCAGTTTCAAATGCAGAAGGTCTGCTGGAGTCTAACAGTGCTCTCCCTATATCCTCCCACAGTCCAGCCTTACCATAACGTCCTTGATGGCCAGCTTCAAGTCACCAGCCTCTTGGAACACCCGCCCGGCCGTGTTGAAGAAGTAGTCAGAGATGCCCAGGTAAACCATGTGGTTGCGGTGGTGGGGGAATGTGATTGCCGGCGGGGCAAAGGGAGGTGGGCTACGGTGGGCCAGGCTGAAAAACTCCCCCTGCAGGTGGAGGCAACAGAGTGAGTCCAGGCATCCTTCAGGAATTATGCTTCAATACATCCATCCCAGGAGCAACTGGGCACAGGGTACCAGTCACGTACTCTCAAAGGAAAACACTATCGCAAGGGGCTAGTAACGGCACCAAGTACCTCCTGTGCTTGTGTCTAAGTGCTTCCCACGCCAGCTCTGTGAGGGGAGTGTAGTTATGCTCATTACCCAGGGGGAGAAATAACTTGCCCAAAGTCACACAGCTGGTACGTGGCAGAGTCAGGAACTGAACTTGGCAGAGTCCAAAGACCACACCTCTCAACACGCCCTCGGCTCAGTCCCAACTTTGCTGAGAGGCACAGGAACCCCGTAAAGGAACAATGACGCTCTCTTTGTTTATGTAGCACATTAGCAAAACTTCAAAAGTGGTCATTTTGAGTGCTGGGTGGGTGCTTTTTTAAAAAATTATTTCAATAGTTCTTTTTTAATTGAATTGCCAGAGGATGTGTGCTTGCCAGAGAGAGAAACAGAGGGAGAAAGCACCCTCCGATGGGCCATAGTCACACTGCAATCCTTTTTCCACCATTTCTCAATTCTATCAGGATTTGGGGCACACACATGCTTTTCAAGCTACCAGAGCAGGGATTTGAACCTTGGTCGGTCATGTGGAATCTGGCCCCCTTAACCACTGGGTTATAGTATGAGCCCTGTTTATTTATTTATATCTCCCCTGGGGATGAGAGAGAGAGACAGAGACAACATCTCCAATAGACTCCTGGCACCCATTCCCAGCCCTCAGCCAGCCTTGGGTGTTGGGCAAGCATGTGCCCAGCATTCTAAGGGCGGCTTCGGGCTTGAACCAGGAACCTTCCCATGTGGGGCTGCTTTGCAGAACATTGCATGTGGCCGCTGTGCCAGTCCGGCTCCTGCTGTGTGTGTTTTAAACCAGTGCTATCCAGATGTGGGTGAGAGGGCTGGAGGAGGGAAATGTTCATGCTGCTTCTGAAGAAGACTTGGGCAACGTACTGCAAGAAACAACTAATTTATTTTGTCTAAAAAAAAAGTTTTAAACAGTTATAAGTATTACGAAAGAACAGTTATGCCTAATTTGTTGATCGTGTTAACTGTGATCATTCATTTAGTGATAAAAGTCAAGCGAATTATGGGTGGACACATATGGTAGGATATCACTTATGTAAAATGTAAAGGCCCATAAAGCATGCCCTATCAGGATTACTGACTCTCAGATACACAGCAAAAGCATGTCTCAGACGAGGAGGGCGCATCCTGACGGCATCAGCGTGGTGACCTGGGGTCGGGGGTGGGGAAGAGTTGGAGAGAGGTGCCCAGGGGGGTTCAGCTAGTTATTTCCACCGCATTTCATTTTTAAAAAGAAGCAAATATGACAAAATGGTGACGTTTCTTAAACCTGGGGACCAGCAGGTGGCACTGTGGTTAAGATGCTGGACACTCCCACATGGCCGACCACAGTTTGAGTCCCAGACCTGGTGGCTTGCTTTCTCACTTTCCGTTTTTTTCTCTTTCTCTGTGTCTTTCCCTGGTCAAATTAAAAATAAATGAATGAATAAATAAAATAAAATAAAACTCCAAACCTGGAAGGTTAACACACTCGTGGTGGACAGCAGTCAGCTCTGGGCAGGAGCCCAGGAGGTGAACAAGACCCTCGCCATTCACAGATGATTACGTGCTGTTTGACCTTCCACCCTGTTTAGCACTTACACACACACAATGTTTGTGTGTTGTTTAAGAAGGCAACCCTGCTTCTAGGAAATACCCACGGATGAGCAGAGATGCAGCTGCAAGGATGCTTCCTGTCACCCTGTTTTTTTTTTTTTCCTGGAAGACACGGAAAAAGTGCGAATACCCCAGGAGGGGGCGCTGTCCATGCACCTATCTCTAGCTGCCCATCGAAAGACTGAATGGCCAGTCATGGGTGGCACGGGAAGAAGTCCCATTACGCGCCTCTGTTTTTCAAGGATATAAAGCATAATATGACACATGCAAACACGTGCGTGTGTATTTCTGCATCTATATATGAGTGTCCATGTGCACTCCTATTTCTATCTCGTGGTTTTGTGTGTATTTGTTTCCATGCCTATATGTGCATGTATTTGTTTCTGTATCTGTGCGTGTGTGTGTGTGAGTGTGTGTGTGTGTGTGCGTGCGTGTGCGTTAGCAATAGGTGCTACCAAGAACAATAAGCAAAATCTGGGGGAAGAGGAGGGCGCTCTTTCAGTGACAGAGGTCTGGGAGGGGATATTTGAGCAAAGACTTGAAGGAAGTGAGGGAGACTTGTGGACATCCTGGAGCAGAGGGACAGCGAGCGCCTTGTGGAGGGGTAGGCACAATGTGTCCCAGGAATGTCAGGGAGGGCAGGGGCAGGTGGGGGAGAGGGGCTGGGGCACAGGCAGGCAGGAAGTGGGGATCATCGTAAAGGTCTGAGCTGAAGGCATCAGATGAGCAGTGTCAGTCTCACCTTCAGCTGCCCGTCCAGGCTTTCAGCTGTGGCTAATTGGGGGGGCCCCAA
>NW_006159579.1:5811372-5819064 GCF_000334495.1 Tupaia belangeri chinensis | reverse complement strand
CTGGAGGTGCCACCAGACGATAGTCGACCCCAGCCACAGAATTTGTCTTGGCTGTCACTAGAGAGAAAGAAGGTGGACCATTAACCAGTTTTCCTGGTGGCATTTCCCAAAATCGGATGAAAAACTGAAATGATTGTTCCATTCCCACCTCCTCCAAGAAGCCCTTCCTGAGCTCCCTTAATGAGAAAATGCACCACACCCCTCATTCACAGAGATCATCTTATTTCCTTCATCTGACAGCCCCAAAGTGGCTGCCGAAAGCATAGGATCAAGGGGACAGAGGGACCTGGGCTCGTTGAACTGTGTGTGACCTTGGACAAGTCCTTGCACTTCTCTGAGCCACTTTTTATCATCTGGAGAATGGGGGCGAGACCAGTGACACTCCGAGTGCTGGGAGGATTGCAAGGAGGTGCATGCCCAACGTCCTGAACACGTTGCAGGAAGGATGTTACTAGCAGTGACACTTAAGCCTTTCCTTTCTGAGCTCAATGGCAAGAAACTGAGGCTCAGAAACCCGTGTTGTCTAAGACGGAGCCGCTGGGCCTCAACCCTAAATCTTTTTCCTGCCTTGTGGGGTCAAACCTTGGACACTGAACTGCATGGAATGTGCCCAGAGTGGGCCCCTGCCCCGAAGGGAGAAAACACATCTTAAGTGTCCACATGCTGCATGCCAGCCATGCAGGCTCCTCAGGGAGGCAGCCCTGGTAGCAGTTTGGAGCTCAGGCTCGGGAGTTTAGAAAACCTTAGTCCAGATGCGAATCCTGTGGCTGCTGCTCTGAATGGACAGATCAGAGCTCCCCTCCGAGCCTGTTTCCTCGTGTGTGAAACGGGGAGAAGAATGACTATTTTTGTGGGGTGCTGGGGGCTGAGAGGAGATTGTTTCCAAGTGCCTGGACATGGGAAGCACTCCGCCAAGGGAAGGCCGCCCCTGCCCACCGCTACTCTTCAGAGTTACCAAGTGCTTGGGGTAGGAGTTACTGTCCCTATTTTGGGGGTGTAGAAACTGAGTTCGGAGAGACCTGATCAGCATCAGATCTCAGGCCAGTTACATGCTCCGGCCTCAGGGATAGGGGATGCTCGGCAGTTGGTCCCTGCGGAGCTCAGGGAATGAATGAATGTGGGCTCTAGACTTGCCCCAGGGACCAGGAGGAATGCTAGCTGTCACTGGAAGAAAGCCTGCTCAGCCCATTTCCGCTCAGGCCCAGGCCTGTCTAGGAAACTTGCTAGCTTCATCACACCCCTCCAGCCTCCTTCCCCTCTCCATCCTTTCACCTTTGACCCACCCTCCCCCTGTCAGTCCTTACCTGGAAGAGTTTGGAAATAAGGTTGCAGCTTGGAGGACACAGAGTTGGTCACTACCTTGCAGATCTAGGAAGAACCAAAAAAGAGATCAGCGAGGGCTTCCCCTAGCAGAACACGTCCTTTGGGAATAATAGTCCAGATAAGCTTTGCTTTCCTTAAATATTTTCTTCAGAATTATGTAGCTCATCCATTTCCCTTTTCTCTTTGGCCACCAGGAAGTATGTAGGTTGAAAATAGTAACTGTATATGAAAGTATGACTTGCACATTTGTATTCTACCTCCTCCTCTGGTGTGGAACTATCCTAATGGGTTTCTATGTTTTCTATTTTACAATGTGGAAATTTTTGTTGGTTGTCATTTTGTTTTTCTTTTATCTGTTTATTTTTTCTGCCTCCAATTTCTTTCTTTGTTTCTTTGTTTCCTTTTTTTTTTTTTTTGAGAGGTTTTTGCCATAGGGCGAGTGTGCTCACCAGAAAGATAGAGAGAGATAGAGAGACAGAAAGCGAGAAATCACCCCCCAGGGGGGATGGCCACACCGCAATCCCTTCTCCTCCATTCTCCTCTCAGGATCTTGGGCACGCATGCACATGTGCCCGGCATGAGTTTAAGCCACTGGGCCTGGGACTCGAACCATGGTTGACTACATGGGAGTCCAGCGACATAGCCATTATGCCAACTGCTGGTCCCTTGCCTCCAATCTTCTGTGGAAGGACATTTTCCTCATAGGAGATTACATGTGTGGGTTAAATGCTAGTATCCATGTAAAGCATTCTTAGTGTAGCACCAAGCCCATTGTAAGCATTCAGTATATGTGAGCGATCATCCTCTTCACCATCACCATTTACATCCTCACCATCACCATCATCCTCACCATCACCATCATCCTCACCATCACCATCAATATCCTCACCATCACCATCGTCCTCACCATCACCATCAATATCCTCACCATCACCATCATCCTCACCATCACCATCACCATCCTCACCATCACCATCTTCATCTCACCATCACCATCTTCATCCTCACCATCACCATCATCCTCACCATCACCATCAATATCCTCACCATCACCATCGTCCTCACCATCACCATCCTCACCCTCATCACCACCATGGCCATCCTCACCGTCACTAGTGTCATTCTCACCATTATCATCCTCCTCACTATCACCATGGCCGCCATCCTCACCATCATCATCTTCATCATTATCACTATTGTCATCCTCACCCTCACCATCATCATCCTCTCCATCACCAAATTCACCATCACTGTCACTATCACCATTTTGGTGATGATGATGTCACATCATCAACCTCATCATCACCATCATCATTCTATCATCATTGTCATCCTCAACATCACCATCCCCGTCCTCACCATCACTATTTGTCCTATTTGTCATCTTCACTATCACTATTGCCATCTTCACCACCATAATCACCATCTTCACCATCACCATCTTCATCCTCATATCACCATCGTCATCCTCACCATCACCATCCTCACAATTACCATCACCATTGTCATTATCACCACCACCATCATCACCATCTTCACCATCACCATCATCATCCTCACTCTCACCATCCCATCCTCAGTGTCACCATTGTTGTCCTCACCATCACTATCACCATCGCTATCCTCAACATTGCAATTGTCATCCTCACCATCACCATCTTCACTATTCTCATCATCCTTGCCATCAGCAGCAGCAGTGTCATTACTTTTCATCTTGGCTACTGTAGATGGGCCACTTTTGGGTGGTACAAGACACAATCATTTAAAAATTTCCAAACATTAGATGTATCTTCACAGTCCTCTCAGACTTAGTTATACAGACTGCTGAGCTGAGGGTGAGCTAGGCTAGTGGGGAAGTACATTGTCTACATTATCTCAGTCCTTACAACAGCTTGTGAAGAAGGCACTAACATTCCCATTTGACAGATGGTGAAATCGAAGTGCAGAAGTTTGAGCAATTTTCTCAGGGTTACACAGCTCATGAAGCCCTGGAGCCAGGACGAAAACCTGCTCTATGACCCACTAGTAGCAATTGTGACAACCACACATTGATTTTTCTTTTTGAAATGTTTGGCACAGTATTTTCAGATAGAGTATCTCACTCACTCAACGGCTCCTACCTGTGTTTTCGGTGTCCTTGACCCTGAAAGCAACATCTGAAGTAGAAGACTACACAAGCCTCCTTGGTCATTGTGCATCTACTCTTGGCCCCTCCAGTCATTTTCAGAGAGGACAGAGAAATTGTTCGAAAATACAGCTCTGGACAGGTTACCCACTAATCTAAAGCCTTCCATGGCTCCCTATTGCTCTCTGGAGAAAGTCCAGGGTCATTTGCCCTCAGAGAGGTTCAGGTGATTCTCGAAAGCTGATAGTTTAGTGATGGAAAAATCGGCCCAATGAATGTCCTCTTTTCTTAGCTGAAGACGCTGACCTGGGGACTCAGGTGTGGGCAGAGTTGGGAGCACTGGCTAATGCCTGTCTCTTACCCAGTTCCAGCCTCAAGAAATGGGTTACAGCTGGGGCCTGGCCAAAGTCTGGACTTGCAGCTTTATCAGTGCGTGTGCTCTGTGTAGAGAGCACTGAGGAGGGGTTGGAGTTAGGGCAGGAGGGAGGAAGACCAGCAGGGGTGTGGGGAGATGGGGCTGTAGGGAGAAAAAGGCCTCTTCCACGCAGGAAGGAACACTGGGGTGGGGGTAGGGAAGCAGTGACAGTTCAAGCAGTCATGGGGGAAAGGCCCTTCCTTGGTCTTGGGCAGCTGCTTGGTAAATTAGACTTGACTGGTTTTTAGAGTTGGGTTGGTGTTTTCAAAGGGCTACAGGGATGGCTGGGGGTCTGGAGTGAGGGCAGAACTGCCCAAGGGTGCCAGAAGCATATAGTTACTGAGGGTCCCTTTCCCTCTGACCATTGATGAGACCCTGCACCCCGCCTACCTTGTCGTTCATGGTTCTGTGGAGTGAAAGCTCGATTTTCTTGCGGAAGAGATAGATCAGCAACCTGAAGAATGATAGACAGAGACATGTTGGGGCTCCCCAGGTGTCCCCAAGCTGGATTTGGGGGACTACCTCATCTGGGAAGCCTTCCTTTCTCCTCCAAATAAGCACTCTTATCCCTGGACTCCAACTGCATACACCCCATTGGGTTTTTCTCCCCATTCGTAATGACCTGTTCTGGGGTTATTGCCTCAAGACCTGGGCAGCTGGGCTCCTGCCCCAGTTTGTCTCATTCCTCACCCTCCCCTCCCTTTCTGCACACCAGCTACGCTGCCCTGCTGTGTTCTCGGTGCCCATGCTTCCTCCCACCCCAGTGCCTTTGCTCATGCTGTTCCTTCAGCTTAAAACAGCCCCCGTCCTGACATCTACCTAATAACTCCAACTTACTTTTTTCATCTCAGTTCAAATGGTATTTCGTCAAGGAGGAACTGGCCAACCCACAGACTGGGTCAGAGCCTCTGGTTCCAGGCATTCAAAGCAGTTTGTATCTGCTTTTCCTAGTTCTTATCTCCTTTTATCATTATGTGTCATTTATTCATGCAATGATTTGATTATTGTTTGTCTCCCCCACAGGGCTGGAAACTAAGAGATCAGGGCTAGGTAGCTAAAAGCCTGGGGCCAGATAGTCTGGACTTGACCCTGGCTATAGCCACTTCGCTTGTTTCCTCTCTGTGCCTTGGTTTTCTCTCCTGAAAATGGAGTAAGAGCGCTCACAGAGCCATCGTGTGAATTGAATGAGATGATGCCCGCGCTTAAAGCCATGCTTAGCACATAGGAAGCCTTCGATTGACAGCACCTTTCCTGCGTTTTGATCGGCTGCTGCTGCTTCCTGATGTGTTGCTGACGCTTGCTGCTAGCTGCTTCTCAGTGGACGGTTGTCAGGTGAGTGGGTGAGTGGGTGCATGAATGCCCGCAGACTTGTGGGGAGGAATGTAGCATTTAGTAGGTGTATAAAGTACTTAGCAAGAGCCTGGGCTTAATAAGTGCTCAGTGAAGTCTGCCGAATAACGGTGATGGGCCAACTGCCTTGAGACAGGGTCAGTGTCTGCTGCGTTGGGGGATCCCTGCCTGTCTCCCTCACCCAAGGCTTCTGATCAAGGCCAGGCATGGAAGTGGCACTTAGGCTATGTTTTCTGAATACAGGGACCATTAGGACAGTTCTCTTTTAGGTTCTTCCTGCCAACCCCGGCTCCATGAGACCCCAGGACCCCAGGACCCCAGTACCCCAGGTTTCTGGAACCGCGTATGTGGATGTTTTTGATGTTGCTCCTGCAACTGGAACAGGCAATGGTGACGTGGCCTGAGATGGGATCGCTGCCCAGCTTCAGATCGGCCGAAATGGAGATGCCCTGGACGTTCAGGTTAAACTTGTTTCTGAGTTTGCTGAAGGAGAACAACCAGAAAGGACTTGGAGCAAGTACATTCTTCCCTGCTGTCACTGCAACCTTACCCCCAGGCTGGAAGTAGGCTTCGTGCTTTCCCCACTCCAGGAGAGAAGGTGGAGCTCAGAGAGAGGGGCCGCTGGCCTGAGGTCACACCACAGCCGAGCAGAAGCGAGACTCCAGCATGACATGTGGCAAAGACCCTGCCGTAACCACTGGCTCAGCGACCGCCCTGGCTGTGAGGCAGGTTTGGGGCATGTTTCTTACCCTCTCTGAGTTTCTGGTCCAGCAGCCAGATACCAGAGTGTGTCTCAGCTCCACTACTCAAAAGCTGGGTATTTGGAGTCAATGACTTCAACTAATTAATATTAGTAAGTAATTAATGAAGTTAATAGCTCTTCCTTCAGGGACGGAATGCATATTGGATAAGACGGTGCACATGAATGTCAGCCTTCTATGATGTGATGAAGTACTGTTTTTTTTTTTTTAATCAAGATCAATAAGTAAAATAATGGATGTAAAAAACTGAGGTGCAGCAGTAAAACATGACCCTCTGCAAGGCTGACCAACATGGGATGATCCTGGGTTCACGTCTGGAGACCTCCCTGAAAACACCAAGCACATGTGTGCCCATGGCCCAAGGCTGCCAAAGCTGGGGGTGGATCACAGCATCGAGATACTGTTTGGGGGTACTCTCTGTCTCTCTCTCTCTCTGTGTGTCTCTCTCACTCATGTAAAAAATACATAAACTTTTTAAAGTTTTTTTTTTTTTTTTGTGAGCTCTGATAAAGAATTAGGCCATTCTGGGGACCTGCAAGTGGCGTAATGGTTACGTTGCTGGACTCCCATGTGGCCGACTGTGGTTCGAGCCCTGGACCCAGCAGCTTGAAACTCACACTGGGCATGTGTGCATGCTTGCCCAAAATCCTGAGAAGGAGAAGGGACTAAGGCATGGCCATCCCCCCTGGAGGGTGATTTCTTGCTTTCTATTTCTCTGTCTCTGTCTCTCCAGTGAGTTCACTCACCTTATAGCAAAAATCTAAAAAATATATATATAAATAATTAGGCAATTCTCATTTTCGGGAGTGGAAGGATGTAAGAATCCTTGCAAGAGAGGCTTTTACACCCCTTGCTGCCCTTCCGGCAGCTTCTGCTCCGTTTTCTCCCTAGGTTCTCCACAAAGGACATGCTGCTCAATGATGAGTCATTCGGAGCCACCATCATTAGGGGGCAGGGTCGCTGTAGTAAAAGCCCAGTGGTTAGATTTAGTGGTATAGTTGTATGATTTGTCTCAAGTTTTCAACCCTCCCTGCATTCATACCCTTGCCCTTGCTTATCCTTGAGAGTGGGGAGCAATTAGGGTATATTTCTTTATTCTCCACTTTGGGCTTGGCATGATTTTGCCAGTGGTATAAGAAGTGACCAGGGACCAGGGCTGAGCCTCAGCTCTGAGAGGACCTGCCTGCTCCTGCTTTTCTGTTCTGCACCTCTGCTTCATCAAGAACATGCTCTGGATAGCTCACTGCCCCAGAGAGGAATGGGAGATACGTGTGGAGCAGAACCACCTCAGCACACACGGATACCTAAGTGATAACAACTGAATATTGTTGTAAGCTCTAAATATCTGTTTAACAAATGGGTGTGCAAAATCTGTAGAGGGCATTTCTGGGCTCTCCACCAAGCATTGAAGCTCTTTTCTTGTGATAACAGAACAATTATGTTACTCTAGGGAGACCTCCCCCTCATCTGTTCCATGATACTCCAAAAAAAGGTGGGAAGATTTGTTACACAGCAATAGCTAACTGATAAAGGGAGCTAATTAAAGATTCCACTTAGCTTTCCATCCTTTCCATCCATGCACAAGCTCAGCCTTGCCAGCTCCCTCACTGAGCTGTGGACAAATGCTCAGCTACTAAGCAAGGGTCATGATGAAGCTTCTTATGTGAAAAATTCTCCTAGAATCTCTATGGTGACTAGTAGGGACAAGCAAGGGGGAA
>NW_006159579.1:5769823-5811341 GCF_000334495.1 Tupaia belangeri chinensis | reverse complement strand
CCTGAGACTTGGCTCTAATCCCTTCCCAATGTCACCAAGAGCCTACCCAGCAAGCATGAATACGTACATGAAACTCACTTCTGCCTTCCATTCCCCACTGATCTTGACATTGGCGCTGATGGAGACTTTGAGGCCCTCATTGGGCACCAGTGTTATCTGAGAACTGGGAAGGCGGACGTCCCTGATTACCAGGCTGCAAAAGAAAAATGTTCAGTCAGCCTTCTGGGTCCCACATGAGGACTCAGCTAACAGCTAATGCACTCATTCCTCCCTCCTGGTCCTTCATCCCATCCATTCCAGGGGGGCCAGTTCTGAGAGCAGCCTTGGCAATTAGGAGGGGGGAACTTCAAAAAATTCCTGGGAAACGCATAGTATGAAAAAGCTATCATGAATTTTCATTTTTTTTCCCACCAAAATGAACTTGTACTTTAATTCCATTTTTCCCACAAATCTTTTGATGTGCCCTATTTGTGGGCACTGGAGTGGCTTGCACTTTGAAGTCAGACAAATCTGCATTTGAATCCTGCACTCCAACTTACCATTAGGCTGCCTTGGGTGTGTCCTTTAATTAGCCGGAGCCTCAGTTTCTTCATTTGTAAAATGGGTACAGTAATCTCTGTTTCGTGGGGTATGACAAGCCACTGTGATAGCAAAAGTTATCTCATTGGCTAAAAGCCATATGACCAATTACATACGTGTCTGTGGCTTATCACTACTGTAACCCCAGAACCTGCTACGTCGGACACATCGTGTGTACTCAAACATCTGTTGGATGAATGGGTATGCAAAATCCTGTAGAGGGCATTGATGGGCTTTCTGCCCAACACCCAACCCCTCTTTTCATAATAACAGAACTGCTATTTTACTCCAGGGGAGTCCCTCCCCACATGTCTTCTGTGCTACCGTAATAGGCCACATTAGATTTTATATATAAATAACTGTTTGTCTTTTTTATTATTATTATTATTTTAACATGACTGTCTGCTTCTGTAAACTTACTTACTCTTCCCATAAAAAAATAATACTAGCCATATAAAAAACCATATCCAAGACGACATCCTGTACCTACTACTGTCTTTACTAACTAGCCCCAAACCCTTTTGTTTAACAATAACTACTTACATAAAAACCCCACTCCCCTCAAAAATACTTAACCTACTTGATTCAACTTCTATAACTACTTACATAAAAACCCCTAATAACTGACCCCCTATAAAATGACTATTCAAACTTCAGTCAAGACTACAATTCTGACTCTTGGTCCCTAGCCTCAGGCTATAGTCACTGGCCAACTAATAAAAGCTCCCTTTAAACTTAATCTGACTTTAACAGTCGTTCATTCGAGGACACTCTACAACACTACTCCCAAGAAGACTGGGTCAGTGTCTGAAGGTCTGGAGATGTGAAGACGCTGGGATTTAGGCTTAACTAATTAGCATATTCTATTCCCTGGCCACAGCGATTGGTTTAGGTGTGTGTACATAACCTAAGGTGGCCCAATCAGAGTGAATCTGAGGGCTTTTGTCTGCGTAAGAAGGGCTCTCAAGGAGATTTAGCAAGAGATGCTGGTGGCCATCTTGCCTCTGGAGGGGACACTCTGCCTGAGAATTAGGCCTCTCCAAGGAAGTGGTAGGGTGGTAGCAATAGGGAAACAGGGCCAATGACTTTTGACTCTGCCTCCAGCTTAAACCTGAAGTCAGACCACTCTGGGGATCTTTCAGTCATGTGAGCCAATAAAGTCTGACTTAGGCCATTTTCTATTAGATTTTCTGTCCTTGAAAGCTCCCAAATTCTGATTACTGATGAGCCTGACACAGAATTTTGGGGTTCCTGGCATATTCCCTGGGAGTCATGGTGAGCGTGTGAGAGTTTTTGTGGCTTCCTCCATGCTCAACTTGGGGGTCGTGTCCCCTTGGGCTTTGGGATCCTAACTCTGTGAGCTGAGGGTTGGTGGGCCTGTGGGTCTGGGTCTTGGGACTCACCCGTAAAAGTTGCAGTTCCCTTCCCCAAGGCGCTTAACCATAAAGGCTCCTGAGAAATTGGGAATCGTGATATTCTTCAACTCCTTCTGCAGCACGGCCACTCCCTGCTGGGAGGCTAGGGGGAGACAGCAGGGGTGATGATCAGAGGAACAGCCTGGAACCTGGGTTGGAGGGTCAGGGTAGGCTCTGAACCCTTGGCTCCTATGTAGGCAGGGACAATGGGGCTGGAAGGGCCTGATGCAGGGGTCAGGTATGGTTTTCTATAAAGGCCCAGGGAGTACATATTTTCAGCTCTGTGGGTCATACTGTGACCCCACACGGCCAACTGCAGTGCAAGCCCCAGATCTGGTGGCTTGAAACTCACGCTGGGCATGTGTGCATGTGTGCCCAAACTATCAAGAGGAAAGTAGAGGAGAAGGTATTACAACATGGCTATCCCCTCTGCGGGGGGGGAGGGGGTGATTTTTCACTTCTCTGTCTGTCTCTCTCTCTCTGGCAAGCACATGCACCATAAGGCAAAAGCCTCTAAAAAAAAAAGTAAACAGTACATATTTGGTTGCCTCCTGGAAGGGAAAGAAAATGTAAGCTGGACAGATCTGTAAGTTGGGGGGATCAGAACTTGAAAAAAATAGAGCACCAGGCCGAAGGGTCAAGATAGCTTCTGAGGGTACTAGGGAGCCATAGAATAGTATAAGCAGAGAGGAGAACATGAACAGATTTGCTGCACTTCAGAAAACTCACTCTGGTTGTCGCATGGGGCACAGATAGAGGGGAAACTGAGGCTGCCATGACAGAGCATCAGGACTTCTCTGCTTAAAACCTTTGTCTTAGCCTCTGCTTCCAGTAAGCTTCCAGGGCCACCTGAACCTCTGGGTTCAGAGCAGGGCCATGATCCTCTGTCTTAGCTTAGGAAGGGCCTGCATCCCTGGGATGCGACGATGCTCTGAGTGGGCAGGAGTAGGAATTCTGGCCCTGAGTTCCCGTCCCAGTCCCCAGTGTACACCAGAGGATGAGCCTCTGCCTTGCCCTGGTCTGATTTCTCTGGGGCTGGCTACCACCCCAGCTCTGCATTTCCTCTCTCTGCCATGGGGAGGTGGTATTGAGCAGCCTACGCCTAGGACCTGAGAGCTCCAGTGCAGGAAGCTGCCAGTTGCCCGTGTCCCTTCTCAGTCAGGTTTGCTCATCCCTCAGTGCTGACAGTAACAGCGCATGCCCCAGAGCCCAAGCAAGGATGAACGAGCCGGCATGTGTGACCCTCTCAGCACGGTGCTGCCCAGGTCACAAGTGTGTGCGAGGGGGGGTGAGCTGTTTCCTGCCACTCTCTCCTCAGTCAGGGGAGGAGGCTGAGGGATGGGAGGAGACACCCCACCCCCACAGCCACACAGTGGGGTACTGTGCACAATATGGTAGCCATCCCCTGTGTTGGGGGAGCTCTCCCCACGATCCCCCTCCCTTGCTCGGCCTCCTGAACATCTAGAAACAACGGCAAGCTGAGAACGGCTTTGGAAAGATCACAAGGTCCTCAGAGTCTGAAGTGGGGCTCAAGTGACAGCAGAGAGGGGACCCTGAGCCCCAGCCTGAGCACTGGACTTGGGGTTCTGTAGCCCCTGCTCTGCCACTTGCCAGCTGCGATCTTGGGCAACTCACTTCACGTCCTTTATTCATGTGTGAAGTGGGGGAAGGAGGCCTACCTTGTGAAATGGTCAGTATACCATGCAGGATTTAAAGGGCTGCACACAGTAGGTGCTCAATACGTGCTCCACAGGGTGGGAAAAGAGGAAAGGGAAGTATCCAATTACCATAGTCCAGGCCCTTCTGGGAGATCCTGGCCACGAAGCCAGGGATGGTGGTCGCTGTCACAGCTGTGGCCGCGGTAGCCAGCACGACCAGGGCTGCCCCTCCGAGCACGTTGTCAAGGCCCCTGGCCATGTCCTCCCTGCTCCTCCAGAGCTGTTGAAAGCACAAGCCTTGAAGGGGAACCTGGAGCCTGTAAAGGAGCTGGTTGGGGAGATGACAGTCAATGAAATGTGAAAACGAGGAAGGAATCTGGGAGGGGGCAGGGGCCAGAGCGGGGCTGGACGGCTGTGGTGACCCATCACAGCGGGGGCCGCAGCCTGTTTTCAATACACAATATGTACTGAATGTCCCCCTCACGTGTACACGTGCGCATGAGTGTGTGCAGGTATGTAGGTTGGTTTCCTTCCCAAGCACCCCATTCCCTCTCTGAGCCCTCCCACCCATGTGCCCCCTTCGAGGACTTGGTTGAAGCTGGGTGGTGGTACCTCAGGGGCCACTATATTTTTCTCCCTTTGATATTTCCCACAGTGAAGCGTTACGAAAACAGAACCTTTGGTGTTTTCTTGTCCTGAGAGGCAGTGGTGGTAATGATAAAACCCTTAGGCTTTGGCATTTAGGATCTTGGCTGTGGTTTGAAATCTTAGCTTTGGCCCTCAATAGTGACCTGACGTTAAGGGAACCCGCTGGCCCCTCTGAACTCAGTTTCCTCTTCTGGAGAGTGGGGAGAACACTAGTACCTTCCTTCCTTGGTAGGAAGACTGAAGGTACTGAGGTACGAGCTGAAGACACCGTGAGCTTTAAGCCACACTTAGCACAATGCCCCGGCAGCTGTTAACTGTCACTCTGACTTCAAAAGTAATCCACATTCAGAGGACCAGCAGTTGGCGTAATGGCTCTGTCACTGGGCGCCCATGTAGTCGACCACTGTTCAAGTCCTGGACCTGGTGGCTTAAACTCACGCTGGGCACGTGTGCGAGCATGCCCAGGATCCCGAGAGGAAAATGAAGGAGAAGGGATTGTGGCACAGTCATCCCCCCTCCCTGGGGGGCATTTCTCGCTTTCTTTCTCTCTCTCTGTCTCTGTCTTTCTGGCGACTGTACGTGCCTTATAGCAAAACCCTCTCCAAAAGAAAAAGTAATCCACATTCACTAGCCAAAA
The DNA here is from genome assembly GCF_000334495.1 of Tupaia belangeri chinensis. NCBI lineage: Eukaryota > Metazoa > Chordata > Mammalia > Scandentia > Tupaiidae > Tupaia > Tupaia belangeri. The sequence continues at coordinate 5,806,404 of NW_006159579.1, read as the reverse complement.
TTTGAGAAAGAAATAAGACAGAAAAAACGATGTTAATTCCTTCTTCCAAAAACAAGCAGAAATGGATTCTGAAGAATTTCTTCACTCTTCTGCTTTACTCCTGCTTTTTGGGAGTAAGCATAGGTAGACAGTCCATGTTTTTGTTTTTCAACAAATATGGGATCACACGAAGTTCCTTTCTTCAATAAATAATACGTACTGAGTGTTCTCTCCCATCATTAAATATTTTATTGCTTCCTCTCCCCACTGTTTTTTTTTTTTTCCCAAACCAAGCTTTTGCTTTTAAACATTTTTACCCGTTCTGACAGATGCAGAACCTGAGGCTTCTCGAGGGAATGTGTCCTTCCCGCAGTTACACAGCAGGCTGCTGGCAGAGCTGTGTCCACACAGAGCCCACCAGACACATCCCACCACCAGTCCTGGAGGACTGGGGGTCGGAGACCCTCCCCACTCCACCCCAGTTTTCCAGATGGTCTGTCTGCACAGCCCCTGTCCTGCCTTTGCAGAGGCCTCAGGCTTCTGGCGGGCGGAAACCCTGCTGGGCAGCTTTTTGGGTTTCCATGGTGATGAGAGGAGGGGTGGTAGGGCCCTAGAGGGGGCTACCAGCTTCTCTCCCGCTGGGTCCCCATCAGCCCCCTGGTGCCCTGGCTCCCTGACTGATTTTATGAAAGTCTAATGAAGCCTGCTGAGCCCCAGGACTGAGACCTTCTGGTTTTCCTTCTCTTCTCCTGGTTCTAAAAGGGCCCCCCTTCCTCTGTCTGCAACAATTGGAATCCTGGCTTGCTTCAGAAGGAAAAAGTGGCCATGCGTGGACCGTCTACTTCGAACTGTACATGTATCCTCTCCATGCTTAACAACTCATGAGGGGGCCAACCAGTAGCATAGTGGTTAAGGTAGCTAGATCCACATGGCTGACTTCATGGTTCGAGTCCCAGACTCAGCAACTTGAAAAACACATTGGGTATGTGTATGTGTGTGCCCACAATTCTGAGAGGAGAATGGAGGAGATAGGGTTGCAGTGTGTCCATCCTCCAGGGGAGGGGGGTTTCACTTTCCTCTGTCTCACTCTTTCTCTTTCTGTCTCTAGCAAATTCACATGCCCTTTAGCAAACCAGAAAGAGAAGGAGACACACACAGAGAGAGAGAGAGAGAGAGAGAGAGCAGTCCACCCGTGAGGGACGATTAGTCTGTTTTGGAGACAAGGAAACTGAGTCACAGAATGATTAAGTTACTGTCTTGGTCGCTTCTCCCCCTACCTGGAGCAGCTGTCAGGATTGTCGTCTTGGGTCCTCGCCACAGTCGTCTCTTCCTTCAAACAACTTAGGCCCCAGAAGTCAGGAGACTGTATCTGTACAAGGAAGAGGCCTTTAAATAGCAGCCGCAATGTGCAGATCAGTTCCGTGTCATGAACTTAAATTTTTGAAAACTTATCGTGCACACTTGGAATACCTCCAGCTCTTACCTGCCCTCGGTTCCCGAGCCTTGCATGCCTAGGCAGCTGTCACCTCCATGAGGGTGTCGGAGAGGAATGAGAAGGCTAAATCACATGATGGTGACTTTCGCTGCTGTGAAATTGCAATCCTAAAACCAGCCGGCAAGGAGGTCTGAACAAGCCACCCTCCCACCCTGACTTTCCTAACGGCACGTGCCCAGCCAAGTCTGGATGGGCCTACTGATGACTCTCTGTCCCCCGTCTTTGGCACTGTGGCTGGCCATGGAGGTACCCACTGCTTCAGATCTGACATTCTACCCTGTAGCACAGACAGTGTCTTCAACCTAAGTAACAGAAACCCCAACTCATGTTGGCTTCAACAATTCTTATCTCAGTGACATCTAGAAGTATTCTAGTTGACCCAGCAGCTAACTGGAAGGCTCTCTTATAGTGTCTCAGATTTGCTCTCACATTGGCTTCTTTCATGGTTGTAAAATGACTGCAGTGGCTCCAGCCATCACATCTAAACAGACTTCTCCCCACTCCCTCCTCCTTTTTGTCTTTTCTTTCTTCTCTTTCTTTCCTGTTTCTTTCTTTCTCTTCCTTTGTTCCTTTCTTTTTCTTCATTTCTTTCTTTCCTTTTTTTTTGGTCGGCTATGCCACAATCCCTTCTCCTCCATTCTCCTCTCAGGAATTTGGGCACCCACATGTACATGCACAGGGTGTGATTTTCAGGCCAATATGCCTGGAACTTAAGCAGCGCAACCGGCCATGCGGGGTCCAGCCGCGTTCTTCACCATGCCACTTGCTGACCCCTCTCTCTCTTTTTGAGGGCAGGCTCCATATATTGAGTTCTTATCCTCTCTCCCTCTTCACCTTATCTTCCTGCTGGTCCAGCTGGACCTCAGGAACATCTTGTGACCATGACCTTCACCTCAGGGGGCTGGCTCACAGTTGGGGCTATTCCAGAGGTAAGTGCACCCCTCCCACATAGACATCAGGGTTAGGGCATTGGCACCTAAAAGCTGACCTTTTATTGTAACCTTCAAGCAGTGTATATACAAACCAGACCCCTGTCTTGGTGGCTGAAAATGTGCATCGATCCATAATTGATTTATGAATAGTGTCTTCTTAACATATATAACCTGAGGCTTTGCTCAATGACTGCGTGGACCATTCCGCTGTCCTCGGTGGCACATCCTGTCCTGTGTAAGTAAACTCATGTCTTCTCCTGTGGGACCTGTAAGTGTTGTGTTCTTTGGAAGGGATAAACCTTCCAGGCAAGCCCTCCCAGTTCTGGGGCTTCTACAACACTTCTTCTAAAGTTGCGAAACTTCTCAAATATATATCCAAGGAAACTTTAAACATTTGGGGGAAAATGAAATCAAAGTACAAGTTTATTTGAATGCAAAAACATATTTCGAAGCCCCATGCAGCTCCTTCATAATATATAGTTTCCATCAATTTTCTGAAGACTCTTACACAATGAGTAATGTCCCATGCCGACGTCCTATCATATCTTTTGGTTTGGAGATTTGAATGCATGGATAGATAGAAATGTGGAACTGGGACCTCAGTCAGGATATGGAATAGCTCCATCATGACTGTCCTCCAACTCTCCTATGCTATTCTTCTTCTTTTTAAAAATTATTTTATTTAACTTTATTTATTCATTCATTTATTTATTTCAATTTGACCAGAGAGGGATAGAGTGAGAGGGTGAGAGGGAGAGCGAGAGAGAGAGAGAAAGCAAGCTGCCAGGTCCAGGACTTGAACCACAATCGGCCATGTGGGAGTCCAGCATCCTCAACCACCAAGCCACCTGCCAGCTCCTCTCCTATGCTATTCTAGCCCCAAATGGCATAGACCACAGGAAAATATACGATCTCAGTGGGCATCTATAGGGGTAGGATGGGCAAGAGCTGGTCAATTCAGGGGCTGGTTCTCCCTATTGTCCGCTTTGCTGTCCTTGCTCTGTTGACTTTGTCCAGAAGGACGTGAATGGGATTCAGAGCCAGGCAGACCCAGCCATGCTGCCTACTACCTGTGTGGGCCTCTGACCCCTTTGAAATGTGGGCTCTTCATTGAAAGGTGGGGAAACAGTACCCATCATGAGGGTCGTTCTGAAGATGAGATGAGAAAACAGGTGTAACTCAACCTGTCTGGATAAGATGCTCAGAAAATCGTCATCCCCCCCTGGCTGTAGAGCCCTGAAGCCTCCGGGAAAACACAGTAGGAATGCCACGCACTGAGCTCTTGGTCATCTGCCCTTGTTTTGGGCTGGGTAAGTGCAGAGAGAGAGTAATTCATGGTTCATGTGGCTTCTGGGAGCCTCCCGTTTGGCCAGTTGCTTTGAGGAGAAGGGGTCACTCTATCTTTAGAGGCCCTCAGCAGCACCCCAAGGTGCTGAGGAGCAGAGCTGGGAACCTTGCCAACCTGGGCCTGAATCCCAGCCCTGCCACGTATTTAACTGTGCGACGTTGAGCACATTTTGCTGAGCCTCAGTTTCCCATTTGTCCTCGTACACTGGCCAAGGCCCTTCATTAGATCTGAGGGTTCAGGTTTAAAGTGAGGCCATCCCCATGGCCATGAGCATCCTTCTCCTTTCCACCCCTTGATTCTCTGGCCCTTTTCTTCCTTGGCCCACTCGGGTCCCGCATCCTCGGGTCCCTGTGTTTCTGGCTTTCAGCGTACATTGTCAGCCACTCTCGGATCCTGGGCCAGGGTCGCGGGTGTAGGAGGGCAAAGGTGGGGAGAGGAACAGGCCTCTTGGTGATCTGGCCTCAAGGTGCAGTATCAAAGGCGGTCAGACACTGTCCCACGGCGATATTCTCTGAGATAGAATCTCCCCCTACCTTGTCGCCAAGAAAGCATGGCTGTTTCCTTTCCAGCCTCAAGTCCCATCAAAGGGTCCCTGTGAGTAATTTGGTTCCGGAGGACACCAGCCTCCAAGATGAGCAGGGAGGGGCAGATCATTCTCCTTGTCACTACTAGCAGTAGTAGTCGCAGTCGTCCTGCAGTCCCCGAGTGGGACACAAGATATTCGGTAGTAATACATGAAAGAGGAAGCAGAACCCAGTGCATAAATTCTGGACAATAAGTGGCTGGGGACTAAGAAGGACAAGCTCAGCCTTGCCTGGCAGTCCTCCAAGGCTTCCAGGAGGAGGTGAGACTTGAGCCAGGCCCTGGGGTGGCAGCCTGCGTCAGCACCCCGGAGCAGATAGGAGGGCAGCTTCCAAGACAGAACGCACTGTTCTGCACGAGGGGCTGTGTCAGGAAAGGAAAGCAGAGCTGCTCTCTGGGTCTGGTGGGGAATGTCTTCTCCCTTTTCTTAGGAAACAGAGGACTTGCGCCTGTGTCACAAGGTTGGCTCAGGTTCGGCCCCCTCCAATCCAAGGAGGATCTCAGGAAAGAAAGCAACAGGGAAGTTGCCAAATGTTCAGCGGCCTCTGACACTGGAGTAAGCCACCGCATTAGGAAACGGGTGTGCTCAGCTGAGCCCCAAGAGGCATGGACTAGCTCCAAAGAGAACTTGAGCTGGTAGAGAGCTGCTCCGGGCCTGGGTCAGCCCTGGAGGGTAAGAGCTTGGGGCTGGGGACACAGGCCAACCTGGGTCAGAGTGAGGTCCATGAGGATCAGGGCCTGGGGCCGAGCCTAGGTTTTGTCTCTCACTGACTGTGCAACCTTGAACAGCCTGCTTGCTCCTCTCTGGGCTCTGAGGCCCTCATCCATAAGAACAGTCACATTGTCAAAGGGTTTAATCCATGCCAGAAACCAAGCCCAGCGCTTGGTCGATGTTCTCTTTTAATCCTAACTCAGCCCTGGAAGCAGATCTCGTTGGCTTTGTTGCAGATGAGAAAATCCAGACTCTGACAAGTTCCGTTAACTCGCTGAAGGCCACATGGTAGGAAAGTGGCAAAGGGATGCCAGAGGCTTCAAGATGAGGGAAGAGGGCTCTTCCTGCTGCATTACATGATGGCGGTGGCTATGGAATGCCAGGACTCCTGGAGAAAGCTGAGGGGCATTTCGTAGACAATGACAAAATCGCAGTGACAGTTGATGCATGTTCATACCTATAGGTTGGTGAGACCGAGAGAAACTCCAGGGACCTAACTAGTCAGGGATCTGTGACCTTGATCATGCCATTTCTTCCACCGGCAGGACAGCTCTCCGTAAGTGGAGGACTCCTATGCGTGCGTTACGGTCCAGCTCAAACGTCACTGCCTGTATAGAGCCTTCTGGGCGTCCCCAGTCTGTCTCCGTAATTGCCATCACATGTAATTATCATTACTCTCACTTTGCCATAGGGCACATATTGTCACCTGGGAAATCTCACCTGAGGAAAGTAAGAAATTACCACCACCACTCCCAGGAAGCTTGGCCACGCTGCAATTCCTGCTCCAATGGTTGAGAACATTTTTTTTTTTTTTTTGAGAGGGTTTTGCTATAGGGCATGTGTATTTGCCAGAGAGACAGAAAGTAAGAAATCACCCCCCGGGGGGATGGTCACACCACAATCCCTTCTCCTCCTTTCTCATCTCAGGATCTTGGGCACGCACGCACATGCACCTGGCGTGAGTTTTAAGCCACCGGGTCTGGGACGCAAACCGCGGTCGACTATGTGGGAGTCCAGTGACATAGCCATTACACTAACTGCTGGTTCCCAAGAACATAGATTCTTAAGACAATTTGATCTGGGTTCAAATTCTGTCTCTGTTACTTACAAGTTGTGAGACTTTAGGAAGGTCACTAACCACTCTAAGACAATTCTCTCTTCTATAAACTGGGAATAATAGTATCTACCTTGCGTCACTAGTGTTAGATTAAAGGAGCTAATGCATTATTGCCCCAGTAGATGCTCGATTATAGTAGTCATCCTTATTAGATTTTTTTATTATTAAGATTCTTTTTTTAGAATTATTTACTTAATTTTATTTATTATTATTACTATTAATAATTTGCTACAAGGCACATGCATTCACTAGACACAGAGAGAGGAGAGAAAGAAAGTGAGAAAGCTAGTCACCAGGCCTGGGACTCGAACTGACCACAGCCATGTGGACTCCCACATGGTGCCATAACTGCCATGCCTCCTGCTGGCCCCAGTTGTTAATATTCTTAAATTGCTTTTAAGTTTTAAATTTTGAAATAATACCAAATTAGAGGACAGTTCTGGAAACAGTGTGAAAAATTTCTATATAAAACTTACTTGAGTTGTCCAAATTATTAATATTTTACTACATTCGTCTTTCCATTACATCGAATATATAGTTATAAATGTACACACATGTATAAGCCCATATACTTAAACATCTTTTCAGCATTATTTGAGTGTTAAGTGTAGACACAATATTTCAGTATTTCTTTTCTTTTTTTTTTAAGAATTATATGTTGAACTTTATTTCTTCATTTTAATTCGACCAGAGAGAGACAGAGAGAGAGAGAAAGTGAGAAAGCAAGCCTCCAGGTTCGGGAATCAAACCATGTTCAGTCGTATGGGTCAGTCCAGTGCCCTTAACCACCACACCACCTGCCGGCCCCTCAGCATTTTTTTTTTCTAAAGACAAAGGTGCTCCTCTGTACAAACAGGGACATAGTACTATCAGCCAGTTCACAGACCCCATCAGGTTTCACCCAGGATCCCCTTTTGCAGTTACTGGCATGTCTCTTTAAGCCTCCTTCAGGCTGAAACCATCCTCCGTGTTTTCTGATCTTTCACAACCTTGACATTTTTGAAGAGGACAAGCCAGCTACCTTGCAGAATGCCTATCAACTTGTCTGTGTCTGCTCTCTCTGGCCGATGGAATTCTGGTCATGAACTTTTGGTGGGGAACCCACAAAAGCGATGCGATGGGCCTCTTGGTGTACCCCATCACACAGCGTTGATGGGACCCACTGGTTCATCACGCAGTTAAGGCACAAATTGTAACACTCGAGGGGGCCACTGGAATCACTGGCCAATGGGTGCCAGCGTTGTTTCCTCTTGTAACTTATGTGATTCACCCAAACCTGGGTGGCCAGGGCAGCAGGAGGGCACTTGGTGGGGAGAGGTTCAGGGCCATGGCCAGGTGACTAGCCTCAGGGTATTCAGACTCCAGGCAAGTACTTTAGAGTCACCCAAAATCAGCAGGTCAGGAACATACGGGCAGCCCAATTCCACAGGACCCTGCAAACAGAACACTGCATCGGTCAGTAGGTCTGATCTGTTCCCCAGGCACCCTCCGGGCACGGGGACCTCCCCCAGGGAGGCCGCAGTCCTAAGATATCGTAGGTCCTGTGGTAAGCTCATAGGCTAAGTCCCAGAGCTGTCAAGGCACCTCTAGGCCCATCCTCAGGGTAGACTATTGAAAAGTGCCTACAGGGAATAAGAGAGACCTGAGACCCACATGGGTTGAGATCTGGGCCTGAGGTGCCCACACAGATGACATGTCATCCCCAGCCACTTCTAGAAGCCAGATGGGAGTTCGAGAATTCCGAAGGAGAAACTCGAGAGCAGTAGGCCCTAGGCTTCCTGGCACCAGGGACCAGCCTCACGGAAGACAGTCCTTCATGGACCGGGGCGGGAGTGAGTGGGGAAGGAGGGTGATCCTGGAATGACCCAAGCACTCCACATCTGGCTTGCACCCCCCTTCTACCACCACCACGTCGCAATATGCAACGGAACAATCACACCACAGTAGGGTTTGTGCTCCCACGGGCACCCAGTGCTGCCGCTGAGGAGGCGGAGCCCAGACAGCAATGCCAGTGACCGGGGCTGTAAATACAGGTGAAGACGTGCTTCTTGCCCACTGCCCATCCCCGCCGTTCAGCCTGGGGACCGTCCCATCAGGCCATGACAGGCTCTGGTCCATGGCTCAGGGGTTGTGGACGCCTGCTCTAAAATGTGGGACACCTGAAGCATGAGGCCTAAGGCGGGCCTGTCCTGCCCGGGTCTGAGGGCAGCCCTGGTTCTGTCAGGACACGGCAGTTGTTCCAGGCTCCAGTCAGCCCTGCGTGGGGTGCCCTCCCCCGTCCTGCTAGAACCCAGCCCTCATGTCACCTCCCTATAAAGCCAGAGCCCTGGAAGTCCTCAAGTCCTTCTCTCACCCGGCCCTTTCCGTCCCCTGAATTACTGTGAAGTCCAGACCTTGACTCCTGCTTCCTGGCCTCCTGATGGCTGCTCCTGCCTCAACACAGGTGCCCAGTCTCCGGGTCTACCAACTCTCACTTCAAAGAGATCTCTGTGAAGCCCATCGATACCATCGCTCTTCTCCTCTGCTTATTTTTCTTTTAAATAACTTTAAAAATAGTTAAACAAATGACATTCTTTAAAGTCTGTTTAAGAGAGATAAAGAGAAACGACCTTCCAATAGCGTCTTGACACTGAGATCCACCCCTCAGCCGGCCCGGAGTCGGGGCCCCTGTGTGCTCAGCATACACAGGGAGGGCTCCAGGTGCAGACCTGGAACATTTCCGTGTGGCTTAGTCTCCCAGAGCTTAGGGTTTCACCACTGCGCCTGCCCCATCATCACTGAGGCCCATTTCCTTAGGCTCACAGGGTCTTCTGTGCCCCACCCATGGGCTCTCAAACTGGAATCACCCAGGAGCTTGTCAAACCCAAGTCCCGCACTCTGATTCTGATGTAGCAGGTAGGTAATGAGGCTGGGGAACCGCCCCCGGACCCCGTTGGTGCCACACCTTGAGAAACACTCACTTTGAGTAATAACTTTAAACATGTGAAGGTCTGTCATGCCTCCCTACCTTGAAACACACAGTTCCCACCTCCTGGAGTCCAGTACCACCTCCTTCAGGAAGCCTGCCCTGCCTGCCCTCCCTTCCATGGCATCTTATGTTTATCCTACACACACTTTATAGCCCTTGGCATGCCCAGCCTGGGCCCCAGGGGCAGTTATTACTCTCTGCAGCCCAGACCACCCCACCCCCATGCCCCAGGAAGGATTATTACTACCTTGGCTATGCCCGGTTTGCTCATCTGTAAAGTGGGCTGGTAATACAGGTTTTGCCTGAGGGGTTGGTGGGCCGATGTGAACAGAGCACTTTGCAGTTGGTCTGGGGCTTAGCGGGTGCTCCTGAAGCCTTGGTTTCTGTTTTCCTTTCCTCCCAGGTTCACCAATTCCTCCCTCTTACTGGAGCCACAGGGGAACCCTTTGTTGGCTCAGCTGACTGAGGGGGCTGGGAAACTGCAGGAGACTCTCCAGGCCAGAAGCTGCATGATCCTGCTCTGCTAGCCAGGGCAAGACACTCCTACGTAAGAGGAAGGAAATGGAATTCTACAATGCTCTCCCGGCTCGCTCTCCCTGTTGCCTCATCGTCTTGATTCCCAGAAACCTTTGCCTGCAGGACTTGTCGCCATCAAGGGCTGGTTCCCTGCAGGAAGGCTGGACTAAACACAAGGTCTTCAAAAATCTCATGGGAAATGTGTTCTGTGAAAAACTATGCACGGACTTCCATGTTCTAGCTTCAAAATAAAATTAGACTTTAATTCTACTTTTTCATTCACTTTTCGAAGTGCCTTTATAGCTGCTCCATGGAAAATTCCAGGTCACTGGCTGCGGGGCAGGGCCCAGAGAAATGCTGTGACCAGAAGTGCATTTATGAACCAGCCCCTCTGCCGGCCCTGGCAGGTGGGATGAGGGAAGTGGGTGAGGGTATGTTCCGTACGTTGAACTCTCCTCCCCTCTGTCTTGCCCCATTTCCCTGAGACCTGGCTGCTGCCTGCTGGGCCTTGCGAGCCTCTCGTCTTGTTTCTTTTATCTCGTAATGCTGGCCTGTGGCCGGCCTACCCAAGGTATGCCGCTCATGACAATTCTCTTTCCTCATGGAACGGGCCATGGCGGGGCTGTTCCAGACTTACACCTCTTAGGATCCTACCCCCATAGAAAGAGCTCTGCACACCCTTCTCATGTCAACATCACAAAACCAGAAGCACTGAACCCCAGATGTGCTCTGCTGATTTCTTCATCGATAAGCTGATCTGGTATTGTAACCCCTAAACAATAGGTATCTTTACTTGATTCATCATGCTTTGTTGTTGTTGTTGTTGTTCTTCTTCTTTTTTTTTTTTTTTTTTTTTTAGGTTTTCGCCATTAGGTACATTTGCTTGCTGGAGAGAGAGCATGAGAGGGAAAGTTAGAAATCACCCCTGGAGGGGATGGCCATGCTGCAATCCCTTCTCCATTTGCAGAGCGAGGGTCGGCCACCTGTGCAGAAGCATGGTGACCAGGAGGCGAGATGCGCGAGTCACACAGGCTGAGCTTAGAGATCCGTCTAATCTCCACCGAGAGACAACTAACCAACGGTAAGAAGCTGCCTGCCAAGTTTTCCTCAGCTTTGGGTGGTGGCCACTGCCAGGCTTCAGCTTCCAGTTGGTGGAGGGCAGGGCAGCGTGGACAGCAGCTCTGGCACCCCACGACCTGCCACCCGAACTCGCATGCTTGCTGATCCGCCGGGCCACAAACCCACTACTTCCTGCCTCAGTAGCCGCCATGGCCCAGCGAGCGGCCCAAATGCAGGCCATGAAGTGTGTGGTGGTGGGAGACAGAGCCGTAAGTAAAACGTGCGTACTGACCAGTTACACAACCAATACCTTCCCTGGAGAGTATATTCCTACTGTCTTTGACACCTGTTCTGCCAATGTTATGGTGAATGGAAAACCGGTAAATCTGGGATACAGCTGGACAAGATTATGACAGATTACGCCCCCTATCCTATCCACAAACAGATGTATTCTTAATTTGCTTTTCCCTGGTGAGTCCTGCATCATTTGAAAATGTCCGTGCAAAGTGGTACCCTGAAGTATGACACCACTGTCCCAATGCTCCCATTATTCTAGTGGGAACTAAACTTATCTTCGAGATGATGAGGACGCGATTGAGAAACCGAAGGAAAAGAAGCTGACTCCCATCACCTCCCCACAGGGTCTAGCCCTGGCTAAGGAGATCGGTGCTGTAAAGTACCTGGAGTGCTCAGTGCTCACACAGCCAGGCCTCAAGACAGTGTTTGATGAAGCTATTCGAGCGGTTCCCTGCCCACCTCCCATCAAGAAGAAGAGGTGGAGAAAACGCCTGCTGTTGTCAATGTGTGAGTCCCTCGTTCTTGGTCCTGTCCCTCAGAACCTTTGTACGCTTTGCTCAAGAACGGTGGAGTCTTTGCACTCAATGCCAAGTTCTTGTTACAGATTAATTTTTCCATAAAACCATTTTGAACCAACCAATAATTTTCAGGTTTTTGTTTTAAACTTAAGAGTACGCATTCATATTCTATTAAAATTGACCTCTAAAATGACAAGGCTTCTTAAATCCTTATTTTTCTGAAGCCCCTATTTCTTACTCAGAATAAGAATTGCCAAAATACCTTCTGAACTAAGTTGCATTGTCGTGCTAAGAACACTAGGCACCAAACTGTTTAGAGACCTTTGTCTTTAAGAAGACTAGCTTCTGAGGTTAGGAGAGGCAGACGCTTTTTAAGGAAAGCAGAACAGCCTCCTTAATGACATGTTGCCATTTAATGCATCAATAATTTATCAACCCATGTTCACTCCATAACCTCGTACTGTATATTATCACGGAATGAGTGTGACAGCTCAACTCGCTGGATCAATCTGTTTGATTTTGTAGTGAATATATTTTTTTAAATAGTTGACCAGCTTTTGCAGCAATTATGAACAGAATTCTTATTCACGTGTTTCCTTTAATGAAGTATTCTGTTCTTAGTCGTGGGTGTGCTGAGATGGAGTGTTTGTAACATTTGATGTGATCAAAGGATGAAGACAGTATTTTGACAACATTTTAAGTGGTTATTAATTTACACTACACTGTACATGGAATAATTAAGCTGAGTAAAAGTGTCACGGGTAAAAATTATAAAAGGTTCATTTCTATCATAAGCAGTAGATGTTGAAGAAAGGTCGGTATTACCAGTATGTGTTTTCCTAAGCTTTTCCTTTTCCTTACAGCTCCCTCCCAAAACTGGGCATTTAATTCACCTTTGAACTGGTCATTCCCATAGTTGCGAACTTAGTAAGTGCATTTCTTATGGAGCCCTTTCTTAATGACCAATATACCTCCTTGTATTATAAAATCTTTCGGATAGTGCGTTAGGCTTTGTGTGTGTGTGTGTGTATTAGTAAAAGTGCATTCCTGTTTTCATGTTGCTTTATTCAAAGCTAATAAGTGCTTTCCTCAGTTTTCTAGTAACTAGATGTAAAAATCATGTGTTGCAGCTTTACAGTATTTTTTGAGAGGTTTTTGCTATAGGGCGCGTGCGCTCGCCAGAAAGACAGAGAGAGACAGAGAGATAGAAAGCAAGAAATCACCCCCCAGGGGGGATGGTCACGCCGCAATCCCTTCTCCTCCATTCTCCTCTTGGGATCTTGGGCATGCATGCACATGCGCCTGGCATGAGTTTAAGCCGCTGGGTCCGGGACTTGAACCACGGTCAACTACGTGGGAGTCCAGCAACATAGCCATTAAGCTAACTGCTGGTCCCAGCAGCTTTACAGTTTTTAAAATATTTTAGATATTCTAAACTGTGAACCTCCTTAACTTCACTGTATTGCCAGATCACCAACAATGTCACTTGACTAACACTGATCCTCTGTACCTCCCCCACATGGCCACATGCTTCTTGTTGCTTTGCCTAACATCGTTCCTTTGGGTCTGTGAGGTCAGCCATGTGGGAGTCCAGCACCGTAACTGTTATGCCACTGCTGAGCCATTTAAAGAGTCAGATGATAAAGACTTCATAGTGGAAATGCAAGTGCGCCGCAGTCAGCCCCACTCCTGCCATGGCACACTTACCAATTCGAGCTCCCCACTGGGCGAGCACACTTCACACTGCTCAGGTGATTGCCCACCTAGGGAGATGGTCGTCATCAGACAGAAGAAAGAAATGGAGATGTGGGGCCTACAAAAGTCACTGGAAACAAATACAGGAAGATTTGATAAAGGCAGGTGTGGGTAGTACAAAAATAGACAACCAGCCAAAGGTGGGCTTGTGGTAGGCAGTTGGCTAGTCGTGAGCGGGGAGCCCTAAGAGAATAGCAGAAGGACACATGTCACATCAATCACAGTTTATCAGGAGTTACAACCGGGCCCTCCATGAGATGCCCTCTTCCCACCCAGCTCCTGGCGCCAGGAAGGTGAGGCAAATACCATTTTTCTTCCTCGGTACCTGAGGAAGAAATAGGGATGATTGTAAATTTCCCTCTTATCATCCCTTGTAAACACAAAAAGATGAAACCAAGCATTTTGGTCAACATCCCGATTCCCACTGGGGCAATAAACTAATCGGGCAGTCTATCCTAACTAAACCTTATGGCTCACATTGGGCATGCACAGTTAGGTAATCAAATTCTTCAAATTCTTCACCTGTGAGAGAGAGAGAAGCAAGCACAGGAGGAAGCCCTGGAATTCAAACAAAAGACAGAGAAAGTGTGGCACACCTCCCACCGTTAAATACTCATGATCACCTCTGGTAATAAAAATAACACCTATACCAGTTCCAAACGCAGCAGTTGCTACCTAGCAACCTGCCCGCCCAAAGGTCTTTGGGGTGTACTTCTTTTCTAAAATCTTTCTTTCCTATTAAATTCTCTTTCCTACCTACTTTTATTGTGGTTGTGGCTTTATTTTGCACCTAGGGACAGGTCTCTAATTTTAGTGATCTGGCCCCAAAGGACCAAGGACTTCACAACACAGCTCAACACTTTCCCATGCTGTGACGGGCTTAGTGGTACTATTATATGGGGACACGTTAAACACCTTCTGCTTGTCCCCTTGTCCCCTACTGGGTGATGGCAGTTAAATAGTGTCAACTGCCTCGTAGACATCAGGAGATCGAAGAAACAATAGAAAAATTGGCTAAAGTTACTATTATTCACTCACACACAGCACTTCTAACTCCCCTGTGTGGCTAATGAAAAACTGGATGGCACAGGAAGTTAGCAAGATACGGTGTCTTGGTGTCATTCTATCCATGGTATGCTGTCACCTCTGGCTTTCTTCCAGAGCTAAAACAACAGCCCCATGGCTAGTGGAGGATTCACTAGCTTGGGGATGGGCCATAAATCAGAACAAATGATAAGGACCTGACTTACCTGTCAAATTGGTAGGGGTTGCTCAGTTGGTCGGATAAAACTAAGGTGACGCTATTGGCTGTGCTGATAAAATCTAACCTTTCCCCACCCTACTGCTCCTAAGCAGTTGCAGGAAGTTTTATTTTAAGATTATTTTATTTTAACTTTATTTATTATTATTATTTTCCAATTTGACTAGAGAGAGAAAGAAAGTGAGAAAGGAAGCCACTAGGTCCAGGACTTGAACCATGGTTGGCCATTGGGCTCACATGCCCACTCCAAAAAAAACTGACAAATGATGAATAACGCACAGAAATGGTAAGATACGCCATGCTTCTAGAACACCGTGGATCTGTAACTCTGAGTGAATGAGTGAAGGCATGCTCAGGGAATGTGAACTTCCTGTTCGCAGACCACAGGAAGCTGGTAGACAGGTGTGTGATCTAATAAATGTATTTTCCAGATTCCAAGGTGTTCTGTCCAGCCGTTGGCATCCTTAGTCATACGCCCCTAATCAATATGGAAATCAATCTGTTTCAGGAATTACCCTTATTTTTCTGATTCTCTGAAAAAAACAACTTTCTCTTAAAAATAACTTTCCTTCCTCCTTTGCCCTAGTAAGTATGGTGAATGAGGGAGACTCAGCAGGTGTACCCCTGGTATGGCTTCTCCCTCTCCCTGTAGATGCAGACCTCTGTGTCTTGAGTAGTTATTCCATGTGCACTTTGGGTGACCTTGTGGGCCTGAAGAGTCATGGTAAGGGGGCATCGAAGTCATTGTTGGGGTGGAGAGAGGATAGACTTCATACATTGAGCTCTCCTCCCCTCTCTCTCTGCGCCCTACTTCTTGAGATCTGCGGCCGGCCAGCTGGACCTTGTGCACCTCCTTGTGATTGTTCCCTTATCTCATCTAGCAGGTGTGGCCGGACTGTTCCAGAGCTCCGCCTCCAGTAACCATTCCCCTACCCCATGGAACTGGCCCCTGGCGGGGCTGTTCTGGAGATAAGCCTCTTGTGATCCTTACCTCATGGAAGGAGGTATGCAGAGCCCTCCCACGTTGACATCACGCAGTTAGATGTCCTAAACCCTGGACGTGCTCTGCTGATGCTGCTACTCGATAAGCTGATCTGGTACTGTAACCCCTAAACAATGTGTGTTGATTCGTGCCTGCTTTGTTCTTAACGTGTGTTCTGAGCATGTGTTCACTGACTGTGCACACTGCTCACTGTCGGCGGGCGGTGGGGCTTCCTTAGTAAGGAAATTCATGTCTTTCTCTGCAGAACCTCTGGGTGTGTTCCGTAAAATTGGTAAAAACGTGCCAGACAAGCCCCCGCCCCCGCACACACACACACACCAGATTTGGGCCCCCCTAGGACAGGGGACTGAGGAGGCCAGTGCCACGATTCAGGTGCGACACCGTGCAGATAGAGGGAACTGCTCCCCTGAGCAGTCGTCTGCCGTGGCCTAGGACAGACGTGAGGAAGGGCAGGCCAGGGAGAGGGACCCACAAAAGCAGAGGCACCGAGGGTGAGAGTGCCCAGGTGCCATAGTGTGGGACTGTGGGGGGAAGGCTGCGAAGGCTGGGCCATGGGGCTGAGTTTTAGTCTTGTTCTTGGAGTCACATGCCCCCCCTCCCCGTACACACTCTAAGTTTTCAAGCGTGAAGGTCCCCCCACGACAACAGCTTTGTGGAGCTTTGATTGTGAAAAGTCCGCAGCACATTCAGTTACTCTTTTATATATACCTGCATGTTTTAGTTCCTACTTTCAGACATTTGAAATGAGGAGCCAGGGGCAAGTTCCATGACATTTGGTAATGTTTGGTTGGAGGGACCTCAGAACACGGAAGGCTCAAAACCTGCCCTGCCAGTTCCCTGCCTCCTGCCCCCACTGAGCCTGGGGAGCTGAATCCACAGAGAAACAAAGCTCTGATTCAATGGCAGCTTGGCCAGGAGTGGCTGAGGCTGGGCTGGGCACAGCAGGCCAGTGGCTGGGGCCTCTCCTGTGCACCTCCCTTTGCCCCACGTGGGGGAGAAATCCCATAACTGACAGTCTTGAGTGGACGCTAATGAGAGTGAGCTGGGGCTTAGTTTATTGGTCCTGTCACATGGGGGTGTCAAAAGGGGTACCTGGACCTGTGACCTTTTGGCCACAGAGACTCCTGCCACTCAACAAGGCCCAATCAATGTCTTACAATCCAACCAATCGGAGTAGTGATCCAGATTCCTAGGCGAGGGGAAGGGACAGGAGAACAGAGAAGCAAGGAGAGGGGAGGAGAGTGTGTGTTTCCTGGGTAATGTGGGTTTGCAGACGCTTTGGAAGGTTTCAGAGCCTCCACCTCCAAGGATTATTTTTTTAAGATTTATTTGTCTACCCTTACCTACCTCAACCTCTCTCTACCCCCTCAGCTGTCTCCCACTGTGTGTGTACAGGGAAACCTTGGAACGCGGGCCTGGGCTGTACTCTTGTGGCCCCTGTGGACAGAAGTCTGACTACTTTTCCTATTTTTCCAAAATCTTTTCAAAAGGGACTGGGGCAGTCATGCTCACAAACATTAACAGACCATTTATTTTCTATGAACAGGATTCTTCCTATCTCCTGTTCCTGGCATAGTATCTTTGAGATGTGTATTTCAACCGATTACAGTATATTCTTTTGCTTATCTCTTCCCAAGACACAGAACTTCCCTTTTCCTTGAGACGTAGATTAAGCCTTTCTTTAACTAAGACACAGATCTTCCCTTCCAGTCACCAACCTAAGAATTATGGAACCCACCTGTAACCTACAAGCCCCTGCTTCTACATGTCCCGCCTTTTTGGGCCAGACCCATGGAAAATCTTTTCACTAAATGTTGTCTGTCAATCTCAAAAACAAATAAAAGGACCCTCTGTACATGATCACCCTGAGAAAAGGCTTATATGCCTCTTCTCCGGGCCTAGGTCACTCACAGTTGGCTTGGAAATAAACCGCATTAATTATTAATTTTACAGTTGGTTACTTTTTCCGTCGACACCCCAATCCTGGGGAGTACTGAACCACGGTGGCTGCCCTGTCCAAGGATTCTGAGCAGAAATGTCATATACAATTATGGTCAGATAATTATATCAGATGATCAGCTTTAATTATTACCAGAGAATATTTACAGAGTATTTAATTTCTGCAGGGCACAATGCTAAGTATGTATCTCAACTAATTCAATTTAATTTATTTTTAAGTCTATTCATTTATTTCAGAGAGGGAGAATCCCCAAGAGTCCCCCATGGGGGTGCAGTTGCGCCACCGCGTGGCCCCTTAACTGATTTGAGTAAGGTTCACTCTGCCTTCTGGGTAGAGGCCTGGAGAATTTCCTGGGGCTCCCCAAGTTAAACAATGTCCTTTTGGCCAATTCCATTTCAGCTCCTATCAGCACGGCTGCTTTGGGGGAACCCTGGTTGTACAATGCCCATGAGTTTCTGTGGTGGACGTGAGCACCACACATGACTTGAGTCACTGAGATGGTGGGAATCACAGAGGCCGTGTCCTCTGGTCTCTTCCCAGGCCCTGGCAGTCTAATGGGGCACAGCTTCCTCCTCGAGGGCAAAGGCAGGAGAAGCACGTCCAAAACACTTCTGTGTACACCTCATTTAATCCTCTCCGCGAAGGAGGAGCCTCACATTTGCATTTGCATTTTACAAATGAAGACACTGAGGGTCTGGATGGTTGTAGACACTTTATGGATGCTAAGGGGTAGAGCTGAGGACAAGTCCAAACCCTGGTCTCCTACCCGGCCCCTGCCGCCTGTCCATAGGACTCACAGAGGATGCTGAGGAGTACAAAGGTGAGACAGGCCAGGTGAGACTGTTGGAAGGGATGGAGCGCTATGCCCGCGTGGGGCGTTGTGACTTGTTTTAAGACAGTCTTGCCAAGTCATCATTCTCTTGCCTCAGCCTCCGGATTGCTAAGACTACAAATGTGCACCTACACCTCTAGGTCAGCCCAGGAGTGAAACCCAGCACTGCCGTGTGGTTCCAGCCTGCAGAGCGCAGGGTCTTGGTGTGTGCCACTGCAGCTGGCCAACCTATTGAGGCTTCTAAGAGAAAACCCACCCCAATCCCCACCCCAGCTCCCGCTTCCCCAGCACATCAGTGAATTCTGACATGGGTCATCCACGGCCACAAGAGAGCAGCCCCCATGGACCCAGAGGACCCCACTGGCCATGAGGAACCTACTGTGTGTCTTGCCTGTGCTGTAAATTCCCCAAGGAGTGAACAATGGTGGGACTTTGTGCCTGGAGCCGAGGCCAATCCTGCTAGGGACAAGACGACCACTGTCCAATGTGGCTGCCATTGCTGAGCTCCTCCTGGATGCCAGGCCAGGGCTGGTGCTCTCCACTGTCATAGGGCCTAGAGCGAGGAGGCTGAGGGCGCCCGGACTCTGCCAGAGCTCTGCCTACTGCAGCGAGTGTGGCTGGCCCTGCCTCTGAGCATGGGGCTGCAGGATTTTCTTGGGTTCTGGGTGGTAGAATGAGGAAGAAGGGAGGTGAGAAAGGGAGGACAGGGGTTTGGGCTAGCTCTGGGGCAGTTCTGTGATCTGCATGTGGACGAGAGGAGTCTTAATCTGTTTCCCCTCCTATTCTCATCTATTCTAAGATTCTAGAACAGCATCTGGCACATAGTAGGTGCTCAGAAAACTCTTCTTGGCAGCATGGAGGGAGATGGGAGAAAGGGAACCTCCACAGATATGATAGGAAATTGTGATGAGGGAAGAGGACAGTCGAAGAGAAGGAACCGGATGTATTTCTGTAGTCTACACATGTTCTCTTCAGGGAGCTCAACCACAAGTGGAGCAGCTAAGTCATTTTGGAATTATTTGGTGGGGGGGGGTGTCCAGATTGTGATTTGGTGATCACCACATGCCCTGAGTGGCCCAGTGTGGTCATAGTCCTATCAGCTGGATGTTCACAACTATCCTCTTAACTATTTACTGAACACGAATATGCCAGGCACTGTCCTAAGCTCTCTGCACAAGTGTGTGCATGCATGCACACACAGCATCCCAATAAGGTAGGCACCATCTTCAGCCCATGTTAGAGGACTCGGAGGCACAGAAAGGTTGGGTAACTGGTCCAAGGTCACACAGCTAAGTGATCAACTGCAGTCTATCCAGTGGGCACTAGGGTGCGCCTTGTTGACCATACACAGTTTCCAGGGAGCCGCTGGTTCCCAGAAGGCCAGGCTGCCTTTGGGCATCTGAAGGGGGACTTCTGAGTCTGAATGTTTGCTCCTTCTCTCAGTCTTCCCCCTTGTCTGCCCAGGAAGAGAAAAGAAACACTGACAGGATGACAGGACCAGTGCTCTTCTCGGAGCTGCTGTTTTCCCAGCTGTAGAGTGGCCACCTCCTCACAGCCTCCCAGAGCCAGCCCTGGACTCCTGCGGTTTTGAAGAGTCAGGACAAAGTGCAGTCACCGTGGGAAAATGAAAAAACACTGGGAGTGAGCAAAAACCAAGATGAGGGACCGTGCGTCCACACGGAGGGACTTGCGACACCATTTTTGGTGTTTATCTAGCAGTCTTTCTTTCTTCCGGTCTGTGCACGCGTGCGTGAATTTTCATATAGCCACGGATGTCTGCTGCTGTAGGGTACTGCACAGACACTTACTGCGAAGGTCTTTCCATGTCGGAAAACGCTCTTCTACAACATATTTTTGTTGTTGTTGTTGTTTTATTTAACTTGCTTAGCTGGTAATGTGCAATATCTCTTATAGTTTGCATTCTTTATTGAGGGGTGATTTACATACAGTGAAATCCATCCTTTCCAGTGTACTTTGACAAGTCCATAGTCGTGTAATCACTACCGTAATTGGGGTGTAGAAACATTCTTTTGCCTCAGTAATGTCCTTTCGTGTGTCACCGTCAACTTCTCCTACCACCCCAGTCCCTGGCAATTGCTGACGTTCTGTTTTCCTGCAAGCTTGCGTTTCCCAGAATGTCACGTGAAAGACCAAAGTCAGTGCCTCCCAGATGTCTGAGGCATTTTAACGGAGGGGCACATTCAAAGCACCCCAGATGCTGCAGGCATTTTTTTTTTTTTTTGAGGGATCAACCCTTGGATGTTTGTCTCTTATCTTGGGCTCTGATGGAGGGAAGGCAAGGTTTCTTGCTACTCAAGCAGCCTTGAGTAGCCTAGGCAGGGTGAAGATAAAGGAATAGGGGGTGACGCCTGATGTGGCAGTCCAGGGAGAGGACACGCCCCAGTGAGGAATTCTCTGGGATCAGATGTGACTTCCACCAGAAAGGAGGGAAGAAAGGTGGCTGCTCTGCCTCACTGCAGATGGCTGACTCACCCAGAGATAGCAATGGAACAACCCAGATATTGTAAAAGACCTCCAGGCATCCTGTCTCAAGACTACCTTAACCATCCCACTCTAAATTCCTCTCCTTTAAAAGTGCCCAGTCGCCAACCTTCAGGGCCCATGCAGCACTCCACATCTGGCCCCTTTCCACTCTTGGAAAGTGAATAATAAGCCTTTTCTGTCCACTTACTCTCTGAGTCTGTGAATTCTTTCCCAGCCCACGACACAGATCACCCTCACATCATCTAAATGGAATCACAGAGATTCTAGTCTTTTGAGTCTGGCGTCTTTCACTTAGCATATAGTGCATTGAGGTTGATCCATGGTGTTGAATCTATCACTAGGATTTTCTATCTATCTATCTATCTAATCTATCTATCTATCCATCATCTTTCTTTTTTTTCTTTTTCTTTTTTTTTTTGGCTGAGAAATTTTTGCTACAGGGTACATGCACTCAGAGAGACAGAGAGACAGAAAGTGAGACACGGCGATGGTTGTGCTGCAGTCCTTTCTCCTTCATTCTCCTCTTGGGGTCTTGGGCGTGCATGAACATGTGGCTGGTGTGAATTTTAAGTCACCAAGTCTGGGACTCAAACTGCAGTCACCTACGTGGGAGGTGAGCGACCTAACCATTACGCCATCTACTGGTCTCACTAGTGTTCCGCCTTATTGCTGAGTAAACAGGGACCACACTTTGTTTATGCATTTCCCAGCTGAAGGGATTCTGCGTTGTTCCAGATTGAGGTGATGAGGAATAGAGCTACTACAGACATTCGCAGACCAGCTCTTGTGCAAGCATACTTTTTTATTGACCTTGAGAGAATATCTAGAAATAGGGTTGGTGGATCCTGTAATACGATCTTAATCCTTTTTAAAAATAATTATTTTATTTTATTTATGATTATATGTGTGTGTGTATGAGAGAGAGAGAGAAAAGCACCCCAGTAGGCTCCTGTCGTGCCACGGTCCCCTTCGCACAGCCCTCTAGCTCAGCAGGATCTTGAGCACACGTATTGCACCTGGCATGTTTTCAGGTCTCCCTGGGGATCTGAACCCTCAGCTGGCCGTGTGGTTTCCAGCACTGCAGTTCAGTTTGCTACCTAAGTGTGCCACCAGACTGGGCCAACGTCATTTCTTTTTTAATACAGAAAAAGTGAATTGTGTTTTATTTATATTTGATATCACTAGGAAAAATTCAAATAATAATAAACTGCTAACAATTTAACATACCTGTATATACCTTCCTTCCTTCTCTGTATTGCATCGATGAACATAACTCTAAATGACAGAGAGAGGATTATAGGGTCAGTCCTCCCTTATCGGCAGGTTCTGTGTCTAGGGATTCGATCAACTGCTGATGGAGATATTTAGAAAAAAAAATGCAACGGAAAACCTACAATGTAAGACTGTTTACATAACATTTAAATTATATTAGGTTGTTATGTGTTTGGTTTTGCAATAGGGCACGCACACTAGCTGGAGAGAGAAAGAGGGAAAGTGAGGAAATCACTCCCTGGAAGGAGGGCCACTCCACAATCCCTTCTCCTCCTCTCTTCTCTCAGGATTTTGGGCATGAGCACGCACATACACCAGGCATGCTTTTCAAGTCATAAGGCCAACGCCTTGAACTGCAGAGTTTGCCATGTGGGATCCAGAACCTTAACCGCCATGTCACCTGCGGGCCCTATATTAAGCATTATAAGTAGTCTGGAGATAATTTAAAGTACATAAGAGGATGCACATAGGTTACATGCAAATTTTGGTATCCATGGAAGTGAAGAGACTAGTCCCCTGTGGATACTGAAGGACCACTGATACATACATATGGTCCTAAAGTCAGCTTTTAAAAATATTTCTTTTCATGTCATCACATTGAAATCTACCATGTCTTTTCAGGTTATTGCATGACGTTCTACTGTAGTAAAAAATTTCTTTAAACAATTCCCTCTTGTTGGGTATACAATTAGATTGTTTTCTTATTTTTGGCTTTTACAAACAACATCCTTGAGCTAAATCTTTTTCCACATTCACAGTTATTTCTTTAGAATTATTTTCTAGAGATGGCTTTGCAGAGATAGAGTTGATTGCCACTTTATTTGGACTTTTTCCTTAATACATTTTTCTAATGCATATATGAAATGCTGATATACACCACATCCTGCATTGCCAATCCAGGAGGAAAGGATGGTTTTGCTAATAAATGGTGGCAGAATAATTGGCTATTCATACAGAAGAAAATGGAAATGATTCCTCACCTCATACCACACATTAAAAACCCATTCTAGATAGGTTAAGGATTTCAACGTAAGTGGTAACACTCCACCACTTCAGAATAAAACATAGGAGAGCATCTTTATGGAAAGATCCTTTAATGAAACTTTTACTAAATGAGATACAAAGAGTTTAAACTACATAGGAAATTGCAGTAAGTTTAACTACATCAGAACTGAATTCTCATCAAAAGAACCCTTTAAGAGAAATACAAAGCTGGGGCCGGCAGGTGTGTGTGGTTAAGGTGCTGGCTCCCACATGGCCAACAGCAGTTTAAGTTCTGGACGTGGCAGTTCGTTTTCTCACTCTCTCTTAGTGAGTCCATATGCCCTATATTGAATTAAAAAATGGTAATAAGTAAAATTAAATAAGTGATTCTTTTAAAAAATTATCTCTTTAATTGTATTCGTTATTATTTATTATTATTTTTAAATTTAACCAAAGAGACAGAGAGAGAGAGAATGAGAGAAGGGGAAAATGAGAAAGCAAGCCACCAGGTTTGGGACTTGAACCACAGTCGGCCCTGTAGGAGTCTAACACCTTAACCACCATGCCACCTGTTGGCCCCAAAATTAAATAAATAATTCTTAAAGAAAAAGAATGAAAAGCTAAGTCACAACCTCAATAAGGTATTTGTAACACTTCTAAGTAACCAAAGAGTAGCATCCATAATGTAGAAAAATGGGGAAGCAGTTAGCGTAATGGCTATGTCGCTGGACTCCCACGTAGTTGACCGTGGTTTGCGTCCTGGACCCGGTGGCTGAAAACTCACGCCGGGTGCGTGTGCGTGCGTGCCCAAGATCCCGAGAGGAGAATGGAGGAGAAGGGATTGTGGCGTGACCATCCCCCCTGGGGGGTGATTTCTTGCTTTCTGTCTCTATGTCTCTCTCTGTCTGTCTGGTGAGCACACGCGCCCTATAGCAAAAAAAAAAAGAAAAAAGAAAAGAAAAAGAAAAATGCTTATGAAGGGCCGGCAGGTGGCATGGTGGTTAAGGGCGCTGGACTCACACATGGCTGACTGCAGTTTGAGTCCCAGTCAGCTTGCTTTCTCACTCTCTCTCTCTCTTTCCCGCTCTGTCCCTGTATGGTCAAATTTAAATAAACAAATAACTAGTTAAATAAAATAATTCTTTAAAAAAAGAAAAATGCTGATGAATCATCAGAAAGAGACTAGTAAATAACATGATAGAAAATGGACAAAAGACACAAGTAGAGATTTCATAAACAAAGAAGCAAAAGTGGTTCATAAACACGAGAACAGATGCTCGACCTCATTTCTAAGCAAGGAAGCACAGATTAAGAGCCAGTGAGATGTCGTTTCACATCAACTGGGTTGGCAGAAATGTAAAAGCCAAACTGCACCAAAAGATGATGGGAACGTGGGAAAACAGTTTCCTGTGATCTTCAGCACAGCTGTAGATGTGACACTGTGAGGATACATGTGCAGGTACTTTTAGTCTCAAGTTTACCCAAAAGAAGTCCCTGCATTTGTATCTCAGCAAGATACAGACATACTCATGGAAGCTTTGCTCACCTGGAGAGAGCGTGCATATCCATGAATAATAGAGAACACATACATTGTAATAAGCAGTCGTAGAGCAGACTGACATGCAGACAACAAACTCCTCTACTGCAGTGCAAACGAACTCTGCTGCTTGTGTTAACATGGATGAGTCTCCAAGGCAGCAGGTTGAGAGGAGAAGGTAAGTCACCCCAGAATGTATTCAGTATGACTCCATTCAGATAAAGTTTGAAATGAAACAAAGCAAACCATATTTTGTTTAGGGATTTATATACAACAGATCCACTATTGAAAAAGCAAGGGGCATGGAGGGAAGGGTGTATGGATGATGTTTTTAACTTTCTGTATCTTAAGATGTTTTAACATCTTAAACATTCTTGCTCCTAGGGCTGGCCAATTCTTAGAGATATCAAGATGTTGGCTAGGAGCCTTTCATAAGGAAACTAACCAATCCTGAGTATATACCCCTAACTATTCCCTTT
The DNA here is from genome assembly GCF_000334495.1 of Tupaia belangeri chinensis. Classification (NCBI taxonomy): domain Eukaryota; kingdom Metazoa; phylum Chordata; class Mammalia; order Scandentia; family Tupaiidae; genus Tupaia; species Tupaia belangeri. The sequence goes on along the minus strand of NW_006159579.1, from coordinate 5,781,293 downwards.
ACCAAATTCTCATACCAAGCCAATGAAATATGCCAGGGCCAGGGTCAGCCAACCAGAGACAGCCCCTATAGCCCGAAGCCTGCTGAGATGATTCAGACTAGCAGTCCTACACCGTTTACCTGCCCTGCCTTGCCTTTCCCATGAAACTCCATGGGTTGTCATCTGTTCCTTTTCCTGGCTCCTGCCGCTACCTCCTAACCAACCTAGTGCTTCTCCGGGTGGCCCCGCCTGGAGTGGCATGCCTCCTTCTATTGGGAACTGTAGGAAATGACTTCTTTCTATGGCTTTATTCCCTCCATGTTGTTACTCTGTCACCCCCATGAATGAAAATCCCCGGTACTGTGACAGAGTCAGGGGAGTTTGATCATGGAGGCGCACACAGAGAGCTTGAAGGATAGCAGTGTTCTGTGTCTTAAATGGATAGGCAAGTTCAAGGGTACTAGTCATTATTCTTCCAACTCTGCATACAATTTTCGTGTCTTTGCTTCTGTGGTATATTCCAAAATAAAAATCAAATAACCCGCAACCATTTCGCTTTATCGTAAGAGTAATACTCATTGCACAGATGTTGGTTTCTTGGTTTTGATGGACTTAATGTGGTTATGTGAGATTTAATATGAGGAGAGCCAGGTGAAAGGTATACTGGAGTTCTCTGACAGACTTTGCGATTCTTGCATGAGTCTCAAATTATTTTAAAATAAAAAGGGTTTTAGGGTCAGGCAGTGGTGCAGAGGTAATGTAACTGGATCCACATGGGAAAGGTCCTGGGCTTGCTTGCCAGGTGAGCACGTTGGGTACCTGGGCGTCTGTCCGTGATTCGGGCTGGCTGAGACTGGCGGTGGGTCATGGCAGGAAGACCTGGTTAGGAATGTCTCTCTCTCTTACTCTCTCATGGAAGAAAGAAAGAAAGACCTTTGAGGAAAATGCTAAAAGTCATACAGAGAGTAAACCACATAGGCCTTGAAGGCCACTCACTGTAAAGTGTTTGGATTTTGCTTTCCGAGTGGCTGGGCCTCACTGCAAGCAAGAGGTTGGTCTGAGGGATGCCACAAGATCAAACGCAGCTTCTAAAGAATTTCAAATATTGTCATCAATGTGAAGGCAGAATTTTCCAGTGGCAAAAAGGAGTCCCTTGACAAGGAGCCTGTAAATCCTAGGGGTGAGGTCATGTGGCCCTGAGATGGGGGTGGGGGTGGTGGGATGGTGGTGGTGAACACAGCATGCTTTGATCAGCTCGGACAGCTGTGGGGTGGGAGAGTCCCACATACACATCATCCGAGGGCCAGTGGGAGCTGGGGAGGAAGTGGGAAAGACAGAAGCTGGCCTGGGGCTGGGGAGTGGGGGAGTGTTGGAGGGAGACTGGAAGGGAAGGTCTGGGAACTAAGAGAGGACTGGGAGCCCCACCCTCAAGCTTCCTATGTCCCTCAGCCAAGCCTTAAGCCTTCTCCCTCCTCTCCCCTTTGGATGAACTCCCCACCTTTACTCTCAGCAGGTTATCCCCCACACCCAATACACATGTGTGACCCCCAGTACACATCCTCATGCATGCCTGCCTTTCCCCCACTCCTCCCTTCCTTCTTCTCCACTCCCAGGAGAGTCTCAGCTCTCCAGCTGGACCCTGGCCTCCTTTTCTCCCTTGATCCAAGTCTAAGTCCAGCCAAACTTCCTCAAAGACTCATCTGTCTCCATGTGGACTCTCCTCTCTTGTTCCCACCCACTTCCTGCCATCCCGTGGCCAGTAGCAGCTCCTTGCCCTTGACCTCCTTGTCACCCCTGACCCCATGCAGCCTCTGTCCATAATCCTCAGAGCCTCCGGAAGTGGTGCACACTTGTTTGCTTATTGTCACTCTCCTGCACTAGATGGTAAGGCCAAAGGTATGGTTGAACTGTGTCCTCCCTGAACATTGCTATGTTGAAGTCATAACCCAGTACCACAGATTGTGACCTTATTTGAAGAAATGGTCTTTACACAGATAATCAAATGAGATCATTACGATGGACCTAATTCAATATGACAGATGCTCTTATAACACAGGAAAATTAGGGGCCAACCCATAGCCTAGGGTTAAGGAAGTCAGATCCCACATGGCTGACCACAGTGTGAATCCTGGCCCCAGAAGCCTGAAAAACACATTAGGCACATGTGTATGATCCCCAGATCCCAACATAATGGAGAAATGGAGGAAAGCACCCGGAAGTGGGGGTTCTTTCTCTCTCTTTCTCCATCTCTCTCTCTGTCTCTGCTGAGCATGTGCACCCTCTGACCATTAAAATAAGTAAATAAAAATGAAAAGGGGGAATTTAGACACATGTAAATACCAGGAGAATGCCATGTAAATATGACAATGACCATCTACAACCCAATGAGTTAGGTTCTCATAATCCTCAGAAAGAACCAACCCTCCCAACCCTTAGTTTTGGGCTTTAGAACTGTGAGAAAATACATTTCTGTGGTGTAAGCCGCACGGTCTGTGGCATTTTCTTCTGGCAGCTGGAGGAAACTAATCCAGCCAAAGAGGGTGGCTAAGCTTCGCTTTGTTCACTTTGCCATTTCCAGTGCCAAGAACAAGGCTTGGCACACAGTAGGAACTCAGTAAATATTTGTTTGGATAAATGAAAGATGTTCTTTCCAAACTCAGAGATTACTCTTTTGAGTCATCTGATAATGATTTTTTAAAACATATTTATCAGTACAGGGAAAAAATGTAAAAGATACAAAGAGCTAAACAGTGAACAGCATATCCTCCCGGAGATGTTCCATGAAGTATAAACAAATATCATATGTTATATCCATGAGTGGGCTTTTCAAAACCTCCACAGATCATTATGGATCAAATATATTTCTGGGTATGTTTATGTTTGTACTTTCTTTGCGTCATGGAAGCCAGCCTGAAAGATGACCTCCAGTGACTCCTGGCTTCATGTATTGTCCTTACCCACTCTGAATAAGGCTGACCATGAGATGATATCAAGGAAATTACAGTGTGTGACTTCTGAGGTTAGGTCATATGTAGTGACTTCCTACTTGCTCTCTCTGGGATCACTCATTCTAGAACAAGCCAGTTGCCTTATTGTGAAGAAACTCAGAGGCAGCCCAATAGAGAAGTCTACAGGGTAAGGAACTGAGGCCTCCTGCCGACAACCAGCTCTAATTATCCATAGGCCATATACCGGCGCCATCTTGGAAATAGATCCATCAGTCCCAGCCAAGTCTCCAGACAACCATAGCCTCAGCCAACATCTTGACTGTGACCTCTTGAAAGATTCTGAGCCAAAAACTCCTGGCTAAGCTATTCCTGAATTTCTGACCCACAGAAACTGTGGGAAACAATAAATGGTTCATTGTTGCCTTGAGCTGCTGAGCTGTGTAGTCATTTGGTGCCCAACAGTAGGGAATGAATGTGGCCTTGAAGATAGAGCTGCATCAGTCCATTGAGAGTTAGTGTTGTCTGTTCACTGCCTGACAAAATTCCGTGGGTATATTTCAGTCCTTGATTTAGAAGGGCTCTGAGCGGCCTTAGCACTGCTGTCTCTCTCCATTGACACATCCCTTGGTTTCCCCAAAAGACTCTCCTCTCATTTTCCTTGGGGCCTAGACAGTCCTTCCTCTGGTTCCTTTGGGGGCTTCAATGCTACCCCTTAAACCCTGGGACTTCCTGTAGCCTGTGTCTCCTTCGCTTCTGGCTCAACAATTGTGAGCCCTCTCTATTATCTGTCGGTCAAGCCCTCTCCCACCATCCCTGTTATGCTGCCAACTCCCTGTTCCTCTTCGCTAGCTCCTATCTCTCCAGAGCTTCATATTGTCATTTCTCAGGACAGGAGTGTTCCAGAGGAGCTTAGGTTTGGGAGTTCAAGATGAAATGTATCTTTCCTTCCCCAGTCCTGCTCATCTTGTGTCCTTTTATCTAGGAGATGACCCTGTCTCCTGCCAGTAACCTGGTGTCATCCTGACACCTCCTTCTCTCCCCCACAATAGCAACCTAGCCTGCGGATTTTCCCTCTTGGAATGTGGAGTTAGCTTTTCTTCCCCTCCTTATCCTTCCGCCTCCTGCCTCTACTCCCAAGCCTTCATCACTTTCTGCCTCCTCAGGAATCTTCCTCCTGCCTGGTCCATTCTCCACAGGGTAGTCAGAATCTAAAAATTAATTTAAAATCTAAACTTGACTATGTCTCCTCTCTCCTTTTGATCTATCAGAAGGAGCTATTATACAGATTTTTATTAAGAGATATTTTTGTCATAAGCACATGCACTCGCCTGAGAGACAGAGAGAGACAGAAGAAAAGAAAGTGAGAAATCACTCCCCAGGGGAGATAGCCATGCTGCAATCCCTTCTCCGTTCTCCTCTTGGGATTTTGGGCACACATGCTCACGTGCCCAGTGGGAGAGGTCTGAGACTTCAGGTCGCTGGGTCCAAGACTCGAACCACAGTTGGCCACATGGGAGTCCAACACCTTAACCACTATGCTGCCTACTGGTTCCTCTTTTTCTTTGTCTCTTTTTAAAGTTTATTAATTTATTTCTTTCATGAGTGTTAGAGGCAGACAGGCATTCCCAACAGGGTCTTGATGCTGCGATCCACTCCTAGTATCAGCCGGTCCTAGACCATGGGTGTGTGTGTGCTAGGCATACTCAGGAGGGCCTCTGTAGGAGAACCTAGAACCTTCCCACATGGGTCAGCCTAAGAGTGTCACATTTTGCCACTGCACCACTGTCTGGCACCCTGCTGTCTTCTTATACTTTACAAAATAGAAGAAAGAAAATGCTTGGCGTGTTATATGAGGTCCTTCTTGAACTGCCAACCCTCCTCCAGCCTTACGCACTCCTGCCTCAGGATCTTGGCACTTGCTGCTCCCTCTCCTAGACCACGCTTCACCCAGATTCTTTATTATTCACTGTCTTGCTTCTTTCTTTCTTTCTTCTATTGTTCTTTTTGTCATAGGGTGAATGTGCTTGCCAGAAAGAGAGAAAGAAAGTGGCAAATCACCCTCCTGGGAGGATGGCCACACCACAAACCCTTCTCCTCTATTCTCCTCTCAGGATTTTGGGCATGCACACACATGCACCCAGAATGAGTTTCAAGCTGCCAGGTCCAGGACTTGAACTATGGTCAACCACACAGGAGTCTAGCACCTTAAGCACTAAGCCACCTGCTGGCCCTTCTTCTTTCAGGTCTCCAGTAACAGCTATTGCCTCCAACAGGTCTCCCCTAACTATGTTTCATGAGATAGGAACCACGACCCCTCATCCTATTTCAGTTCCTCCTCCACACTTCTCTCCTCATCACCCAGAATGAGTTTCAAGCTGCCTGGATTATCGTTATGAATTTGTTCCCTTATTGGTTTATATGGTTTGCTCTTTCCCACTAGAATGGGGGGGCTGTGAGGGCAGAGACTTTGCTTTGTTTCCTGTGCATGGACAGAGTCCCACATACCATCAGTACTCCATGTGGATGGGAGAATGAATGAAAAGTGAACTCCTTGCCTCTTCCTGCTTCACTTCTTGGGCCCCAGCAGCACAGAGCTGCTTTTGACTGCCCACGTACACCACATGCTGCTTCTCATCCCTGAGCCTTTGCTTCTGCTGATCCACCTGCCTGGAGGGACCTTTCTCCTTTGCATAGATACTTCCTATGACTCCTTTGAGACTCTGCATGGATTATCACCTCCTCCAGGAAGTCTTCTCTGACCACTGTTCCTTTGCCTGGTTATGTATCTTTCCTTGGGCTCCTGTGTAATCTCAGGCATCTCAGTTGTAGTACTGCTCATTGTCCTTTTGAAGGACCTGTTTGTTGTTTGTTTGCATGCTCAATTATTGTGAGCACACCTCCTCTCTGGTAAATCCTTACAAAGAGCTTGGCATAGTCGGTGCTGAGTGAATGTGTTTATGGATGAACGAATGAAGGAATGAGTGAATGGGTTAGTTGGGGTCTTATCATAGGTCTTGCTCAGTGACCCTGAGCATGTCCCTGTCTCTCGGGGCCCTCTCCTCAATCTGTATAACCAGGGATCTAACTAGCCAGCTATGCTTATTAAAACTCAATTTCCTGTCCTTCCCCTTGGGGTTCCGATCCCACTGAGGAAGAGGAGACGTCTGAGCACAATGCATCCAGGGTCATGCTGAGGTCGCAACGGCTGCAACCGTGGTTTCCTGGGCCCCTTCCCACTTTGCAGACCTGAGACTGTTGTGCAGGAAACCAGGAGGTGAAAGCAGCACATGAGGGCCCTTGGAGGACCCTGGGATTGGGGGACACACTGCCTCCTCCCAGGACCCCCACTTCCCATCAGGACTGCAGGCAGAAGGGGGAAGAAAAATAAGCACAGCTGTGCGGACAATTCCGTGCTTTCATCCCAAGCTGAGTTCTCAAGCCAATCTACCCGCAGGGTGAGGCCGCAGTGTGACCTCAGCCCCTCCCTGTCACCACCAAGGCCACAGCTTCTGCTCAGTTTTTTCACACTGTAGGGAAGAGGCCTGGTGTGACCTTGGTTGGCTCTGGGGCCTCAAAATGGGGCCACAGAGAGGAAAGGGCTGTCCCCATAGGAAAGAAGGAAGAGGGAGGTAGGGTTTCAGGAGGGAGATTTCTCATGCCGAGTCCCAGGGCAGGAGAATACAGGCTGTGCTGAGGCCTTCGGGGGGTGTAACTTGGGGGGCCCTACCACTTTCAGATGTGGGCAAATTCCACAGCCCAACCCCTTTCCTTCTGTGTGAAATGGGTATCCCCGTGGAGGCAGCTCAGTTAATACTGTGAAGAGGCCTACTGAGTGCCAGCCAGTTCTCATGCTCCAGAATTTGGGGATAGATTTCTGGGTGAGGGGTTAAGACAGGGGGCTCAAATTCTGGCTCTGCCATGAACATGCTGTGTGGCCTTGGAGAAGACTATTGCCCTCTCTGGGCATTTTTGTGAAGCCAGTGGGGGTGTGTAAGGTAGTTTGCAACGCAAGGGCCCCAATCTTGCACAGTATAGCAAGTGAACTTATGTCAACACGACTTACCCATGTTGACGCTGACCTCCATCCCCTGGCTGAGGCAGATTTGCCAGGAGTGTCCACTGCGAAGTTCCTCTTTTCACTCTCCAGAGAGGGACAAAGCGAGAGAGCAAGAGCGAGAGCGAGAGCGAGAGAGAGCGAGAGAGAGAGAGAAAGGGCAAGTGAAAAAGCAAGTCATCAGGCCCGGGACTCGAACCACAGTCAGCCATGTGAAAGTCCAGCACCTTAACCACCATGCCACCTACCAGCCCCATCCAGTTCTTTTCTTAAATGGACTACGCATGCTATTGAAAAAAAATTAATGCGGTTTAAAGAATTATTTTATTTAACTTTATTACTATTATTATTTTAATTTGACCAGAGAAAGAAAGAGGGAAAATGAGAAAGCAAACCACCAGGTTTGGGACTCGAACTGCAGTCATTGGCCATGTAGGAATCTAGCTCCTTGACTACCACACCACCTGCTGGCCCCAAGATAGCATACTATTTACAGTTCTTTCCACTTTGCTTTTATTTTATGTTTTCGCTTAACAACATGCCTGGAAATCCCTCCATGTAGGTTCGTGAGATCTTCCTCCCGGCTCATTAGGCTGCCTAACCTTCTCTCATGTGGTGCCGCAGTTCGTTCATCAGTTTTATGAATGGATGATTTGGTATTTTCAACATTTTGCTATTATTATACAGATAAATAATGCCTCAATGACTAACCTTGTGCATAAGTATTTTATTGTTGCTGTTATTGGGACTTGGCGGTGTGTATTTGTGGAATTATATCTTTAGGACAAATCCTGGCTCAGAGGGTAAGTGCAAATGTTCTTTTGTTAGATATTGCCAACAGCTCTTCTGTAAGGCTCTTTGCCAACTGGCACTCCCACCAACCGTGCATGAGAGCAGCGATTTGCTCAAGGCCTCATCCACATGTGTTGTCAAGCTTCTGCACTTTGCCAGTGTGAAAAATGAGAGATGGAATTTTGATGCAGTTTGGATTTACATGAAAACTTCTCAGATGGGTCAGGCTTGTCTGAATATGTGTTTCCCCAGGGTGTGTGCAGGGTCATCCCAACAAACCCCATACGCCGAATATAAGGTTGACTTGACCTCATGGGTGGTTGGTGGCTCCCTACCATGGATCCACAGAGGACCACAGTGTCTCACTTCCTGTCTCTGGTTCCTGAAGGCTCCCAGCTCTGCCTTGAGCCCTCACCAGCTGGGGGAGGAGCTGTCCCTTCCATACAAAGGAGCGTCTGAGTGTGGAGGATGACTTGGCTTCTGAGAAATGCTGATGTCTTGACCTCCTCCACCATTCCAAGGGGCAGCGAGGGCTGAGAGTGACGGCACCAGGACATGGGGATGGAAGGATGGAGATGGAGCTACTGCTTGAAGGAGCTGGGTTTGGAGACATGGGGTCCCCAAGTCCCCAGGATACTAGCTTGGACTCTTGTTGACCTCTTGGCATCAAGGCTCATCTACTCCATCCCCCCAGTGAGCTGCCGGAACAACCTGCCTCAGACTTGGGTATGACCATAGGGCTCTCAGATCAGAGCTTCTTCTGACTCTCCAGGCTGGCAGACCTGTTTGGGATTTGACTCCCTGCCATAAGCACCCCCAACAGGGTCTCCATGCTGCTACCCATTCCCAGCCTCAGCCAGCCTGGGTCACGGCATGCATGTGCATACCAGCGTGCACAGGGAGACTCAGGATGCAAACCCCGGACCTTCCCATGTGGGTGCAGCTGCATTATTGCCATGCACACCTGGTGCAATCACCACACCATCCACCCACTTAGCCAACAAACACAGACTGAGCATTGGGTTGTGTGCTGGCCCTGGGGACAGCTCGCAGTCTGGAACCGGAAAGAACATGTTATCGGAACTCGAAGGCCCACAGAGTCCCAGAAGTGGCACAAAGGAGTAAAGTGGGCCATGCAGGGACCCTGGGGAGCTGACAGTATGTATCAGCATGAAGGCGGAGTCCACTACCCCACTCTAGGAGTCTACCTGACGTCTCCCAGTTTTGAGATGCTGACCACTAATTCAGTTTTTGTTTGTGAATCTCCTGCTTCTATCCACTGGCAGACTGCACGCTCTGTTAGAACCACCCCACACATCTCCGTGTTCTTCCCAAACACACATTCATTCAACTTTTATATGCACTGGCCCCTTCCACATGTGACAGAAATGATTTGCAGGTGACTCCAGTACACACGATTTTTTGACTTGGAATGCCTTCTCATCTTTCTCCCCACAGAGAACTCCTATTCTTCCTTTAAAACCCAACACAAATGTTCCTTACTTCGGGGAACCTCCACTGGCCTACCCTCCAGGACGTGTTATTGGTTCCCTGCTCCGGGCTCCACCGTATTTCTGTCCTCAGCTCCATCAATGCAGCCCTGCCTCCATCACCTGGACGGTAAGCTCCAGAGGGGTGAATGAAAGACAGGTGCTGCTGAGCAGAGTGGGGATGGTCACCTTGGGCCGCTAGGTGGAGCTTCCCAGGGGAAGGGGCCTAGAAGGATGAAAGAGATTTGCAGAAAAGAGGTTCACTAGCAGGAGCACAGGATGAGTAAAACCAGACGCAGACAGTATGGGTGGTGCCTGAGGCTGTCAGGGTCCCACTCCAGCCTCCTTAGACCTTCCCCAGCTGGCGGGGCTTTTGGCTATTCCCCAGATGGTGAGGAGTGAGGCTCACAGGCCCCGAGGAGCCCAGAGCAGTCAGAAAAGGGGAGACACCTGGGACAAGAAACCCAAGTCCTGGATGAGTCATTGTGGAGTCTGTCCCACAATAACAAGAAAGGGCTGGGCCGGGAGGAAAAGATGAACTGCAGGGGTGCAGGGCCTGAGGGCAGAGGCTGAAGATGAGCTGAGGGAGCTACCCAGCCCTCAGTCCCCACTGGTTCTTGGCTTCCACTCCCCGTAGAGCCCTCTCTGCAGACCCCTTGCTGGTGAGATTCCTGCAGCCCCTTTCTCCATTCCTCCTTTTCTCCCATTTCTCCAGGGCTCCCTGCAGCCCCCTTGCTAGTGGGACTCCCCCCAGCCCCTTTCCCTCTCCTACTTCCTCTCTTCCCAGCACACTAGGAATCTTTTGGGAAAACAAAACCAAACAAGAAAATCTAAGTTGATTCTATTACTCCTAGGTCCCTCCCAAGGCTTTCCCTCCCCTCCCCACAAGGCTTTTCATGGTTCTAAGGAGAACATCCAAATTCCCCAGTCTCCAGACCAGCCCCCCCTTCCCGCCTCGGCCCCCATCTCCTTCACTCTGCCTCTTTCCTGCCTCCAGTGGAGCACTCCTGCTAGGAGCTTTTGCCATTGCTATTCCCTCTGACTGTAATGTTTTTTCCTGACTTAGTCCACTAGAGAATTCATCTCTTTGAATCTCAGCTTAAGCCCTCCAGATTCCTACTGGGTTCCTTTGATTTGAACTCTTTTAAAAACAGTTTATTTACTTCTTTCTTCAATAAGCAAGAGAGACCGTGAGCTACAGGGGCTGTCTGCTGTGCTCCGCCTGTACCCTCAGCACACAGCACGCTCCAATGCATCTCATGATGGCCGCTCCTCACAGGGGGAGGCAAACAGAGGCTATCAGTTCCGTTGTACAGGTGAGAAGACAGAGCTTCAGAGAATGTAGGCAACCCCCAAGATTCCTCAGGAGTTAGTGGGCAGGCAGAGATTTGAACTTGGGGACTCTCTGTATATGTCATGGGCTCTTCCACTAGGTGATAGTTTTGGAAACAGAATAAATGCGACAGATCACCGTCCCAGTGACGCTGTGTGAGTCGACCCTCTTTGAGTGAAATTCCCTGCTATAAATCAGAACAGGAAAATAAGGTAAGTTGAAAGCGTCTTTCAGGACTCTGAGCGGTTTTGTTCTCATGGTTATGTCCATGTCTGTCCTTCCTTCTTGAATGTGGGCATTCTAGGAGAGGGTGTGACTATGTCTGAGGTACCCACGTACCCATAGGTCCTCTTCTACTCCCATTCTGAGGCCTGATGAGGAAACTCACACGTCATCACTGATGAAGACAATCATCTATTTTGTCATTTTCCTTCTTGATGTTTATGAAGAAGATATTGCTTTCTGAAGCTGTTACTGGTTTAATCTGTGTTCTTCTGCCATCTTTGGAGAACTTCTTCTGCCATCTTTGGAGAACTTCTCTCTCTGCCATTGCAGCCCTCGTAGAGCCACCACCATGTGCTCCCACCTGGAAGTGGGTAAAGCATCTATTCCAGTCAATCAGAACATCCACATTACCCTGGCAACAGTGATTGGTTCAGGAATAAACATGTGATCCAAGAGAGACCAATCAGAGTCTTCCCTGGAAATACTATTTTGATGTTACAAAAAAAAGATGTTGTTTTGGGACTAGGAAACTGCTGAGCTGAGAATACGTAAGCCTGAAGGCCATCTTCCCTGGTCACAGGGAACTTGAATTGTTGGTAGCAACTATCTGGATTTTGCACTAAGGAGGATTCTGAGGCTCCAGGTTCAG
>NW_006159579.1:5722108-5769728 GCF_000334495.1 Tupaia belangeri chinensis | reverse complement strand
CAGGATGTTCCATGATTGATTAGTGATGTCTGTTATGGATAGGGGAAGGGTGAAGATACAAATGAGCCAGTATTTGGTATTCTTATAGTAGGAGCAATAAATATTAATTGATTGAGTGAATGAATGAATTCTGACTCCCATGACATTCTGCTTAAATTAAGCAACCCCCTTCTCCCAAGTAAGCCTGCCCCTTGGTGAGGCATCTTAGAACCTCAAGTGATAGGAGAACTATCATTTGGTGATGATGACCTGTCACATGCCGAACACCATGTTAAGCCCTGTCAAAACATTACCTCGCTGGCGTCTCACAATAGCCTCATGAGAGAGATGATCATCTTTCTTTTCCACTGAGGAAACTGTGCCCCACGAGGGAAATGATCTACCCAAGGTTATGCAGCTAATCAGCAGCAGAACCCAAGTCCACATCCTGCCCATTCTCTCCTCCACCATATGCGAGCCCAGCGGTGGATTTTCTTATTTCTCAAAATCTAGTGTAGCAATCAATAGAACCTCAATCAGTTATTCATTTGCCAAAGAGAGAGGAAATGAATACTTAAACAGGCCTTGGAAAATTCCCTGGAAAGCCCCTAAGAGATAAACTGAGTCCTGTCCAACAGTTACATGGAGGTTGATTTCACAATCAGAGCCCCTAACATAAACAAGACTATTTTATGTGTTACGTATTAATTCTGCCATGCCAGACACGATGCAAAACACTTGACATTCATTAACGTAGCTAACTCTCACCACAGTCCTCTGAGGCAATATTGTTTTCCGTTTTATGAAGGAGGAATCTGGGGTTCAGAAAGATGAATGGGGGCCAGCTGCATGGCACAGGAGTAATGTACTGCTCAAGAGAAACTTCATCTGGGGCCAGTAGATGGTGTAATAGTTACATCGCTGAACTCCCACGTAGTTGCCTGCAGTTCGAATCTCAGACCCAGTGGCTTGAAACTCACGCTGGGTGCATGTGTGTGCATGCCCAAAATCCTGAGAGGAGAGCAGAAGAGAAGGGACTGTGGTGTGCTCATCCTCCCTGGGGGGTGATTTCTGTCTCTCTCTCTCTCTGTGTCTCTCTGGCAAGTGCACATGCCCTAAAGCAAAAATCTCTCTTAAAAAAAAATGAGAAAGAGGGAATCTGGATTCCACATGGTGAACACAGTTTGAGTTTGGCCCAGTCAGCTTGAAACACACTGAGCATGCATGTGAGTTCCCAGGATTCAATGGGTTGGAGGACTGGAGGAAGCAAATGGTAGTGTGAGTATGTCCTGTGGAAGGTGTTTCTCTCTCTCTTTTTCTCTCTCTCTCATGTGTGTGTGTGTGTGTGCCTTATATCATGAATAAAGAAACCAAAATTAAAAAAAAAAAAAAAAAGGAAAAAACACCCCCGCTGAGTATACAAAATAGGATTCCACATGGTGAACACAGTTTGAGTTTGGCCCAGTCAGCTTGAAACACACTGAGCATGCATGTGAGTTCCCAGGATTCAATGGGTTGGAGGACTGGAGGAAGCAAATGGTAGTGTGAGTATGTCCTGTGGAAGGTGTTTCTCTCTCTCTTTTTCTCTCTCTCTCATGTGTGTGTGTGTGTGTGCCTTATATCATGAATAAAGAAACCAAAATTAAAAAAAAAAAAAAGGAAAAATGACCCTCCTTGAGATCACACAATAGTATGGGTCCAAATCACAGAGCTGTGTGTGTGTGTGTGTGTGAGTGGTGTGTCATTGTTGTACTGTGTCAGTGTGAAAGTATTATTGGAAGAACATGCATGGGAATGAGAGTTCAGGGGATAACGTGAGGTCCAAAGTGTGGACTATAATAACTCTTGTTGCTTATAGGCTACTGTATGTCCATTCCCCCTCCTTCTGATGCAATCTAACTTCCTTTTGAGTGACCAACTATTTCTAACATGTGTAGTCTCAGTGGGATCCTGGGTGGATGGTCCAAGTAGAATCTGTCTTTTAAGTATCTAAATTTAGCAAAGCAGAAACAGTGCTTGGTATTCATTCAGGTGGTGTAGCAAGGTGATTAAAAATATAATTTAACAGGCCAGCTGGTGATTTGGTGAAGGCAGCTGGATCCCACACAGCCAACTTCGCACTTCAAGTCCTGGACGTGGAGGCTTGTAAAATATACTGAGCATGTGTGTGCGTGCCCAAAATCCCGAGGGGAATGAAGGAGAAGGAATTACAACATGGTCATTCCCCTGAAAGGCGATTTGTCAGTTTCCTGCTCTCTCTCTCCTACCACCGCCCGTCAGTGCACATGCCCTATAACAAACAAACAAACATTTTTTTCTAGCATTGGATTGACGTTTCTAATTATGCAGTCCACAGTTTACTAGCTCTCTGACTTCGGGTAACCTATGTAATCTCTAAAATGCAGCTTTCCGTCTGTAAAATGAGGACAGTAATAGAATCAACCTCCTAACTGTTAAACACTTAGGAAAGGATCTGGCATCTAGAAAATTCTACTTTGTTGTATTTGTTTGTTTTGTTGTTATCCCATCAATCTTCAAGATTTTCCAATTCACTCCTGCTAATGAGACCACCAGAGCATCCTACTTGTTCCTGTGTTTTCCAGAAGATGGGCCCCCAGGCTCCTCACTGATTCCGTGAGCACTCAATACCTTGCCAATCCATTCTTCCTCTGCTTAACTAACGCAGAATCAGTTTCTGATGCCTGCAACCCCAGGGTACTGGCTGTTGGGTCAATTCTGTCTCATTACAACCTGAGACGACTCTAAACCCTCCAGACTATGCCCTCCCCCCCGCCACCCCCGCCCCCGCCCAAGTTCCAGCAGAATTCTGCACCTAGCATTAACAAGTCTGTTCCCTCCTAAATTCACTCTGGAGTAGGGGTACCAAAACTATCTCCTGCAGGTTAAAGAGGCTTATTCAATTGCTTAATAGACCCTAGCACGGAGATCCTCTGAGCTGTGTATTATAGTGGATCTATTGGGGGATTATTAGTTCCAAATCAATGATGAGCAAAGGTCCAGGAATACAAAGGAATTTGGCCAAAGTTACATGGGTGGTGTGGCTCCTAGCTCAGGTTCCCTCTGCCAAAAGACTGATTAACCTATGTAGGGTGGGAGATGGGTTACCAGTAAGGCTTGGGCTTTGAACTCAAATCCTTAACACAACAATCATTCTTTTTTAGTTCTTCACTTACTCTCAATTTCATTAAGCTTAAAAATACCTCAAAGCCTTTACATATGCTCTTCCCTCTGCTAGGAACTCTGTCCTTAGCCTCCCAAAAGAGGAATTCTCATCCCCTTCCTAACGCACTAACTGTAAGGGAATTCCCCTTCAATTCCCAATGCCAGCATCTGCCCGCAGTTACTGCACTCCGGTATTATTTTCCCTAGTTATCATTCTCTTGTCTGTCTTCCCCACCAGATTGTGCGTTACCCAAGGGCAAGGACTGTCTTGTTCTGGCTGAGTGCTTTGTACAATGTTTCATGAAGGAAAAGCTGAATCCCTGAGTCACCCGACCAGCATCTCTTTAGTCATCCTCTTAGTCCATTCAAGCTGCTATAATAGCATAGCTCAGACTGCAGGCTGATAAACAACAGAAATTCATTTCTCACAGTTCTGGAGTCTGGGCAGTCCACGGTCAGGGCACTGGCAGATTCAGTGTTGGTGGGGACTCTCTTTCTTGTTCTTAGATGGTTGTCTTTTCACTGTGTCCTCACAGGGCAGAAGGGACAAGGGGTCTCTGTGTATCTTTTATTAAAACACTAATCTCATTCATGAGGGCTCTATCTCCATGACCCTGTAACCTCCCAAGGGCCCCACCTCCCAATACCACCACCTTGGGGGTGAGGATTTCAATGCAGGACACAAACATCAGAGAATAGCATGCATCTAGCCTGCCTGGTGAGGACCTGCATTCATAAATGGCCCTCCTGGCTCTATCCTCCCATGCTGGAAGGGGCAGGACAGCTCCCTGGGGCCTCTTCCATAAAGAAACTAACCCTATTCAGGGGGATCTCCCCCCAAACTCCGCCCCCTACCTACTCATCTCCCAAAGGCCCCACCTCCTAACACCATCACCTTGGGGACTGGGTTTCAATGTACACAGTAGGGTGTGGGGGTGGGGAGGGCAGATTTTCAGACCATAGCGGTCATCTAGTTTCTCAGCCTCCCTCCACAGCTGAGGTCCAGTGGGAACAATGGCTTGGACAAAGCTACCCAGTCAGTCGCTATCTGAGAAACAATAACAGAACTGCTAACAGCCACCATCAGCTCACGGCCCTGAACTGTGCTGTCAAGACGCGAAGTAACGCCGAAGAATTTACAGGGAAAGGGTGTTAGGGCAGACAATTACTCCTGGCCACCGAGTCTAGGACGCAGGTGTATCGTCGTCGTCATCGCACCCGTTTCACAGATGGAGAAACAGAGGCCTAAGAAGCGTCTGTGACTATCTGGGAAGTGGGCGAGGAGACTCGAACCCAGCTCTGACTCTTCTTAGGTGCTAACCCTGGGGGCGAGGGCGAGGCTAGCAGCCTTGCTCTGCCCGTCTCACTAAGAGGGTTGCAGGGACAGGGCTGAGAGAAGAGAGAGAGGCGGTACGAAAGCTCTCGGCTCTCCAGTTCCTTCTGGCAGCCGGTGTGACCTGGAGGCGGGCGGGGTGCCTGGTTCTCATCACTCGCCGAGACCGGCGGCGGACGGCGGGTGCGGGCGCCGGCACAAAGGGCCGCTGTCCCGCCACCTCGGCCCACGCGGGGAGCGGCGCTGGGCCCGGCAGGGAATCCGGGCAGCCCGCCCCGCCCCGTCCCGCTGGTGGCCCGGACCCGCGCCGCCCGCGACTCTTCTTCGGTCTTGGCCGTCTCCAGTCCCGACCTCTGTCGGTCTTTCTGGCATCTTCTCTGTCTCTGTCTCTCTCCCTGTCTCCCCAGTCGCTCTCGGAGATGAGGGCGGGCCGGCGCGGTTCGCTGCAAGGCGAGCGCGGGCAGGGGATTGCACTGGACAGCGTTATCCGCGGACCTATAGACCGGGCGCCCAGGCATGGATCAGCGCCCGTCACCATGGTAACGCCTGCAGGGTGTGTCGGGGTCAGAGCCCAATCTTTTGTGCTGAGCTGACCCTCAGAACCTTGCCCGGGGGGTTTGTGTTTAACTGCCTTGCCCCAAGCAGGAGTAAGGGGTGCACGGAGCCCCCCACCCTCTTGGCCTCTTCTCGGTGTGTGAAGTGACCGCAGTAAGATTGGACAAATCTGAGCTGCCCCAGCTCAGCACAGATCTGAGCTCGGATCCTAGCTCTTGGACAATGAAAGAAACTTGGGGTGGTTTTGCAGTTTAGTTTTGAGGCTGATGGTCAGACAGTACTTCGGGCCGAGGTTTGAGTGGGATGAGGGTTAAGGTTTTCTTCAGCCCAGCCTGAAAGTGCAGGGCAATGCGAGTCAGGGGACAGAGTAGGGAGGAGAAAATTGCTTACCAAAACCTAGAATGATTTTGTTATTTTAGACTTGGTGCTGGAAGTAAGATATGCAGGTTGTCCTGGTGTGGGGAGCTCCCATGAGAATTGGGCGGGAGTTGTCTGGGGAAGAGGGAGGCCACACACTCCCCATCTTGACTTTGTGGACTGGCACCTTAAGAATGTTGGAATGCTCTGGGAGAGTTGTGTGAGTGTGTGAATGTGTGTGTATGTGTGCATGTGCATTTGTGCCATTATCTGTGAATAGGGAATGAGAGAAAAGTCTGATTGCTGGGAATCCCAGCCCAGCTCTAGGAAGGCCCCGGGCACCTGGGCAGATTCACAGGAGCCGTGTGGACAGGCCAGGGCTTTATTTCCTTGACTATGTAGAATTCGTGTGGGTATTCACTCCTGTACATGTCCATATGCAGAATTTTGAATTCATACACTCACACATATGCATACACGTGAAACACAATGAAACACACTCCCACTGACCCACGGCTGGACACACATGCCCTCTCATGCACACAGGCCTTGTCCACCTGCTCTCCCATGTTACTAAGACATGGGCATACACCCACATGCACACATGGACAGAGTGCAAAGCCACACGTCTAAGCCACTCGCAGCATGACAGGTGCACACACATTTCTCTTGGGGTGATTGGAAAATATCACCTTAAGGTGGTTCTTTGCCTCTCCCTGAAGGCAAGGCTCTGTGCTAGGTGATTTGCACGTGGGAATTTGTGTAACTTAAACCAACTCTCCAGAGTAGGCCTGTTGGTATTTCTGGTCAGCAGGTCATCTCGCTGGAAAGTGTGGTTAGGACAGCCTGAATTCTGAGCCTGTGCTCAGCTGCCTCGACCAACCCAGAGCCATAGCCTGCACCACGTGGTGTCTGCCAAACCTCCTGGTGTCATACCTTAGCCCAGTTATTAGTTTTAGACTCCAGAAACCCCTCATGGAACCCCAGGCCCTCCGATCAGGGGCAGGCACTAGGCTGCCCTTCTCAAAGACTGAGTAGCTCTTTCCTGAATGAGAACAATGAGATGTTCCTCCTTTCTCTGTCTTTAAATATTAAAGGTTGTCCCCAGGCCACCTCTCTGGCATCACCTCTGTGCCAGCCACTCTGACTTGGGTGTAGAGCCTCTTACGGTTCCTGTTCTCTCCTGTCTCAGGGCCTTTGCATGTGTTGTTTTTTTTACTGGATGGAATTACTTTGACTTGACCAATTCCTATTTATCCTATAAAACTCTACCCAAATGTCGCCTCCTCGGGAAAGCTTCCTGGACTTCTCTGACTCTCACTGTGACATGTCATAGACCCCCCTTTAGGATATGTACATTGGAGCTGTAATTTGTGTGAGAGGATGTGATTAACAGCGCTCTAGGGTCTGGGGACAGCCCACTGTCAGAGAATCTTTCAGGAGGGGGGATTAAGTTTTATCCAGTCCCATTCTTCCCAAATTTCAGTATCATTGGAACAACTTTTACAGAGCTACTTATTGGATACAGTTATAAGGAAATAGTAAGATCTATTATTTATTATTTATTCGGTAGTTTTCTTTACTTTTTTTTACTTGGTAAACTTAAAAATATATTTAAATGGGACGTTTTATAACCCAACCATGAAAAATCAGTATCTATTATGATAAATAGAAAGTAACTGTAAAAATAAATACAATGAAGGCAAATCTGTCAGTAAGTTCTGGCTGGATGAAGTTGATGTGAATAATTCTAAGCCTGAGGACAACTGGGAGAGAACTAGTATAACTTTCTTGCTATGGTTTCAAGGCCTCCTGGAACTGTCTTGTGGACCATCTGTAATTGCTTCCCACACTGAGAAAGACTGGTGGAGTCCAGTTTGATTCATTCAAAATGACCGGAGTGCCTACTGCCCGATGGTCCCCCACTCTAGCTCCTACTGTGTGCCAGGCCCTGTGTGAGAGACCTGGTCTGCACCTTGGGGATTTGCAGCCCATGGCAAAGGCAGGCCTATCCCCGGAGAGTCCTGGCCTGTACGGTGGGTGGTGTGAGTCAGTCTTTCTGCCTAGAAGCCCAAGTGTCATCCAAGACTAAAGGGAAGAGATGCAGGTTGAATGGGGCTCTGAAAGATGGGCAGGAGGGGACACAGGTGACAGACATGGTGATGTGTGTGCAGATGGTGCTTGCCAGTGGGTTCCAGGGGAGACTTTAGATGGTACTTAGATGAACATTTTTTAGATTTTAGTTTTCATTGTATTAAGCATTTGGAAGTGAGTTGAACAATGCAAACACATGATAATAAAAAATAAATGGTCAACAGAATGTTAAGTAATAATTAGTAATAAATATAAATGAAAAACAAAATAAGATATGTGAGCATGGCAAGGCAACCCTAAGAATGGGGCACATGGATGATTGAAAAGCCCTGCGCTGTGGCACTAAGTGTGTTTAGGAGCAGCAGGAAGGATAAGCTGGGAGCTGATTGGCCCCAGGTCAATGATTGCTAAGACAATAGGGAGCCACCTGAGGTTGTTGAGCAGTGGAAGGTCACAGTTGGATCTGTATGTTAGAAAAGCCAGTGCGAGGGACCAGCAGTTAGCGTAATGGCTATCTCACCAGACTCCCATGTAGTCGACTGCGGTTGAGTCCCAGACCTGGTGGCTTAAACTTACACCAGGTGTGTGTGCGTGCATGCCCAAGATCCTGAGAGGACAATGGAGGAGAAGGCTATCCCCCCTAGGGGATAATCCCCCCTGGGGGGTGATTTCTCACTTTCTGTCTGTCTTTCTCTGTCTTTCTGGCGAATGCATGTGCAAAAGAAGAAAGAAAAGAAAAGCCACTGTGAGAGCCAGACAGTTGTCACATTCTGGATTCAGGTGGGAAGGTCCCAGGTCCGTGTTCTGGTGCCTCCCTGTGTGTGCCAGGGGCACACACACGCACACGTATCCATGGCCTGGGCTGGCTGAATCTGAGGGTGTTTCATAGCATGAAGATCCTGTAGGGGGAACCTTTCTCTTTCTCTCTCAGAGGAAGGATATGGAAGGAAGGAGGGAAGAGAAAAGGAAAGATAAAAAGGCAACAAAGAAAGAAAGAGCATTTTGGTAGCCAAAGGGGAGCCTGGCCTGCTGGTAGGAAGCCCGGGGAAGAGGTAGCAGATTCATAGACCCACTCTACCATGCATTAGTAATAGAGCCTTGGGCTCAGTTTCTTAAACTATAAAATGGAAACAAAAAATACCTAGCCCACAGCATTACTGGGACAGTAGGATAAAAGAATGCATGCAAAGTGCTTCCCACAGGGCTTGACTTGCTCGGTAAGAAGCCGCTGTTCTGTGATTTGGGTGGGAGATGGCAAGCCTCGGAGTGGATTCAATGGAGGGAGAGGCAGGCACAGGCACTAAGCTAAGACTCCAGAGGTGAAGAGACTTGCTCAAGGTCATCCATTTGCGAGACAGACAGCGGGACTTGAACGTTGGTCTCTGACGCCCACTTGTTTCTCAGTTCACTGAATCTGGGTTGTTTTTCCAGTTTCTGAAAGATTTTTTTAATAAGGAGCCAATGCTGGCTCATTCCTCCACCCACACAAAAATAAAAAGGACTTAAAGCAGAAGTTTTAGTTGGATGTGAGCATGGACGTCCTGGCAGCCAAAACAACAGAATGCTGGATTTCAGAATCTGCAGCCTGGAAAAGTTCAAGAGGAATGTCCCAGGTAGAGGAGCCCGAAGGCTGCAACCTGACACCCGCTGGGTTGTATCTGGTTCCTGGATGTGCTTGGTTTGGACAATGTTTACAAAACTGGGAGGTTTCACTAAAACATCAGAAGATTAGGCAATGTTGGGCCAGGGCAACACTCAGCCGAGGAGATGCTGATGAGATGGGGTGTATGTGCCAAGCCCCACTACTCCCTATTGCTTCCCTGATGCTGAGGCTGTCAGGGACTGCTCACCACAGAGCTGGAGGGGTCGCTTTCTCACACTGGGCCCTCTTCTGTCTTCGTATCTTTTCTTTTAATCCTTCCTGAGAATGAACTGAACCCATTTAGAAACCACACTCCAGCTCCAAATCGTCCTGAATCAAATTCTAGCATCTCTCTGCCAGAAGGGCCCTTGAAGATAGATACATATGCCCAATGCTTCCCTTTTACAGAGGTGGAAGCTGAGCCAGGTCACCTGGAGAGTCTTGGGCAGAATCTCACCCTCCCCAGGTATTTCTGCCACAGAGCAGAGCAGAGATTGAAGACAGCCCAAGGGCCCTGCCCACCTCGCTTTTCTCTGTCCTCTCTCCTCCCGATGAGGAGGGAGAAGCTGGCAGTGCTAAGTGATACAAACATCTCTCTCTCTGCCTGTTGGAGTAAGTGCGTGACTCTGGGCCTTTAAGAAAAGTTCAGCTCATATCTCAAAAGACCCAGCTAACAACATCTGGTGAGACCATTTAAAAAGGAGCTAGCCTTAAATATACACACACTTGCACTGTTATTTTTTTTCCCTCCCGATTATAAAATCTGTACAAGCTGGTTAGGGAACTTTTGGAGAATCCAGCAAACTGTAAAGACAATCAAAAGGCTGCCCTCGGAGGAGGCTCCTGCCCTCATGGCCCTTAGGTGTAACTGCAGTTAACACGTAACGTTTACTTGGACCGTCTAGGCTCACACATGTTTTCACACATACTGTAGATCATACTGTATGGAAATTTTCTCTTTAAATGTTATGATAGTCAGAGGAGCGTTTCCAGGTGGGGGACTTGGCTGGGAGGAGGCCTGTTTCTGGGGAGGTGGAACTCTTTCGCATAGTGATCTGGGAAATAGTTACAGGGATCCTTATGTAGGTAAAAAATGCATCAACATGAACATTTTCTATTTGTTTATTTTACTTGATAAAAATAATGTGTAAGATTACAATAAAAATAGAGGCTCAGACCAGCCCGTGGCATGGTGGTTGAGATATATGGATCCCACATGGTCAACTGTGCAGTTCGAGTCCCAGACCTGGTGATTTGAGAAACACGCTGGGTGCATATGCACCCGTGCCCAAAATCTCAAGAAGGGAAATGGAGAAGGGATCGTGGCATGGCCTCTGTGGAGTGATTTCTCATTTTCTGTCTCTCTCTGTCTCTGTCTCTTTCTGGTGAGCACATGCACCTTAATAGCACAATGTAGAAAAAAACACAGAGGCTCATTGCAAAGACACTGAAATAGCAGTAAGTGCACAGACACCACGCTCCCTGCCCAGACAGCACAGCTGAGAGCAGGTCATTTTCCACGTCCCTCGACACTGTACAAGGCAAGGTTCCTGGCTCTGTCCAGAAGGTCATGAGCATCCTATAGAGGTCAGATGCCGCCAGTTCTGCTGGTCCCCTGGCTGGGCTTCTCCTCTGGCTCTGGGTCCTAGGGGAGAGGCTGAGTCTGGCTGGCCTGACCTTCTTCCTTTTTAGTTTCACACCAGCTTGCTCCTGCCGCAGCTCCTGCCAAGGAGTAGTAAAAGGCCCAGTGGCTGTGCTCACTGGGAAGGAATGGAAACATGTCTATTAAGTTTCACAGAAATCATTTGGAGGGGCCTGTGTCTGGCCAACAGCGCGAGGGTTCCTGTGGTTCCAGGCTGGGCTGCCTGGTTGGTTTGGAATGGAGAGGGGCCAGTGTTCTCCCTGCAGCTGCCTGGGTCCCCCTTTACTGTGTACTTCTCCCAAAGCTGGGACTGTTTGTGGGCCCCTGGGGGCAGGCCTGCAGCAGGTAATGAGCTGACCAAAGGCGCGAGTCCTGTCAACCTGGAACGTTCTTCCCTGGCACTGGCTGCCCCATACACGGCAACAGAGTTCAGATTCCTGAGCCAATTTGGGAAAGCCAAGGGCACCCCAGTTTGCCAGCCTCAGAGGTAAACAGCATCCTCAGGCCCCACCTGAAAGAGGGAGGGGAACCAGAAAGGCCACCCTGGAGGGCAGTGGCCACCGGCAGACAAGACACCGGAAGGGGCAGAGAGTGGACTTGGCCAACCCTTGTCTGGAGTGGGTCCCGGCGCTGCCTCTCTCCTCTTCTCTGCAATTTTGAGCAAGGTCAGTCTCAGTTTCTTTCCCTGTAAAGTGGGGTGTTCGTGCTTAGCCTCTAGCAGCGTGGTCTGGGCTAAGCAAGAAGATGTGAGTAGAGGGTTTTGCGCACAGTAAGTGCCCGCAAATGTTATCGTGGGGGTGGTGTAGTGGGTTCAGGAAGGGAGGGTGTGTCCGCACAGAGGCTGGGTGCTGCGCTTCGTCTGACAGGTTGAGTGAAAATAAGTGAAGGAAGAGCGAGAACAGCAGCGGCCGCGCCTTTTACCTTTCCCAGGATGCTCTACATCTGTAATCTCCTTGTATCTCCTGAACAGTCATCTGGACTAGACAGGGTAGGAACTAGAACCCCCACTTGCAGATGGGGAAACTGAGGTGCATTGAGGCAGATAGTTGGGCCAACCCCATGGCCTCGTGTTAAGGAAGCTGGATCTCGCATAGCCAATTCTGGTTCAATTTTGGGCCCTGGTGGCCTAAAAAACATGCCGGTACGTGTGTGTCCATGTCCCAAATCCCAACAGGGTGGAGAAATGGAGAAGGGATTGTGGTGTGACCGTGCCCCAGCGAGGGCTACTTTCTCCCTTTTCCTCTCTCTGTCTTTGTCGAGCAACTTGCTCCTCCTCCTCAAACAACAAACAGACAAACAAACACAGAGATAGTTTAGCTCCTTGTTTCCTCAGAGATTAAGATTCAGACTAATTAGGATAGAGGATTTGTCACAGACTGCAAACCAATGACCCGGAGCCACGGAACCATGTAGTTGTCAGGCCTTTTCAGTTCTCCGATCTTCTGTAGACCATCCTTCCAGTGATGTCTTTAATGCCTTTCTCCCTCTCTCGCTCCTTCCTTCCTTTTTTTTTTTTTTAATTACTAAAGGGCCCATGTGCTTGTCATAGAGAGAGAGAGAGACAGAAAACACCCTCCCCCATGGGTTGTGGTCACACTGCAATTCTTTCTCCTCTCTCTTTTTTTTTTTTTTTTTTTTTTGAGAAGTTTTTGCTATAGGGTACGTGTGCTCACCAGACAGAGAGAGACAGAGAGACAGAAAGCGAGAAATCACCCCCCAGGGGGGATGGCCATGCTGCAATCCCTTCTCCTCCATTCTCCTCTTGGGATCTTAGGCATGCACACACACACGCCCGGCGTGAGTTTAAGCCACTGGGTCCGGGACTCGAACCATGGTTGACTACGTGGGCGTCCAGCGACATAGCCATTATGCCAACTGCTGGTCCCTCTTTTTCCTCTTATTTCTCCATCTCATCAGAATTTAGGGACATTCACACGTACCCAGCATATTTTTCGAGCCTCCAGGACTGGGATTTGAACCACAGTCAGCTATGCGGGGTCTGGCTCCTAAGGCACAGGGCTTAACCACTGTGACATACCTCTTTCTTTTTAATAATGGTGTGTGAGAGACAGGGAGAAAAACATGTGTTCCCAGTGTGTTTTCAGGCCATTCAAAGGATTCGAACTCACAGTTTGCCTTGTGGGCTCCAGCACTGCAGTCTGGTGTGCAACAGAGTTCACTACCTGCCTGGGCCTCGAATGCCTTTCTAATGCTTGGCAGTCTCACTTTTGGAAAGAGAGGCCAGGCCATACAACCAGAATTTGAGCCTGGATAGTTTGCATTCTCATAACCAGTATGATGATATAGTCTCCATTTAAAATATAATTATGTAAATTTCTAGAAAGTAAGCACATTTGGAGAAAGTAGTAAGGACTAAGAGAAGAAATGGTAGAGAAGATGCTAAAAATCATGAAAGTGACATGAATCTTTCAGAAACAAAATAAAACAAACTTAGTCCATAATCTGCACATGAGCAAAGAGGCTCAGAAAGGGAAGGGACCTGACCTCCTGGGCTGGGCGTGGGCAGCAGGTCAGAGAAGACCTTCTGGAAGGAGTGAGGACTGTCCTGAGTCTGAAGGAGTTGCCTTCCAGCTCTCTGGCCGAGGAATCTGACTGGACGGTGGGGCCATCACTGAGGTAGGGATGGGGGAGGAGCACGTTTCAGAAGTTGCTGAGTTGGATTTGATGTGCTAATGGTCAGTGTCTGAGGGACATCTGCTAATTGGAGGCCTCTGGGAGGCAGCTGCACACGTGAGTCTGGAGCTCTGGACCTATAGCAATCAGTTATCGCTGTGTAACGAGCCACCCCAAACCTGGTGCTATAAAACAACCATCACTTATCGCTCACACATCTGCATGTGGTCCATGTGAAGGATTCAGGCTGGGCTTCGCTGGTGGCTCTGCTTCAAGCTACAGGTCTGTAGGTCTGCGTGGCAGTCAGGTGGTGGCATTTGAAGGATGCTAACCTCCTCTGCTTTTGACCCTGACCTGAATGCTTCCCCTATTCCTCCATCCCTCCTTAGATCTATAGATGACATTTGAGTAAAGACCTGCAGGAAGTGAGGAAATGAGGAAGAGTATTCTAGGCAGAGAGAAAGCCAGTGCAAAGGCCCTTAGGTGAGATTGTGCCCAGTGTGTTTGAAGAAAAGGAGAGCAGGCTACATGGCTGGAGAGAGAGCGAAGGAGAAGGGGTAGGAGAGGAGGTCAGAGAGTTAGCAGCCATAGTCGCATGGGGCCTGGAAGGTCATGGGAAGTGGCCACTACCCTTATTGTTGCTGCTATTTCTTTGCATCCTTTCCTCCTGTCCCCCACAGGACCCTCCATCCCTGGACACAGCCATCCAGCATGCCCTAGCGGGCCTCTATCCTCCTTTTGAGGCCACAGCACCCACTATCTTGGGCCAGGTGTTCCGGCTCCTAGACTCTGACTTCCAAGGGGACGGGCTGAGCTTCCTCCTGGATTTCCTGATCCCTGCCAAGCGCCTGTGTGAGCAAGTGCGCGAAGCAGCCTGTGTAAGTTGGGAGGGAGGGACACAGGCCCAGGGACAAGCTCTCCCACAGGAGTGGAGGTGAGCCGAGGAGGGAGGCTGGGGTGGGTGCTGTCTCACAGGAAGAACTGAGGCTGTGGATGGTTTTCCAAGTGGCATCATTTGCCTGAGATGATATTAGCCCTTAAACAGGCAGGACGGTCATGTGACCTTCTAGCCTCTGACACCCAGGAGTCAGTTACATTCGCACTTTCACTAGTAGGAAGGCTTGAACAGAGGCGTTGTGGGGTGGGGGGGTCCCCTGGCCCTGAGGAGCCTGACCTGGGGCTGGCACTGTGGGCATTACCAGGCTGCCCCGGCTGAAGTGAAGTAGTGAATGACCCAGAGCGTCCCTGGAGGCCCTGAGACTCACGACTCTCACTTTCTTCCCTGGAGATCCCCCTCAATCCCAGATCTTAGGGACACCACTCCTGAGGCAAAGCAGAGAGAAAAGTGTTTTAGGCAGGACACGCTACAAAGACAGAATCCTCCTTCACTCGGACCATATATACATGTATGTCTTTTTCCCACTTAATCCTCCTGTCAACCCAGTAATACTGACATGTACTTTTAAAGTTTTATTTATTTATCTCTTCCATGAGCAAGAGAGAGAGACAGCACCTCCAAAAGGGTCTCAGTGTCCCTCCCAGCGTCAGCCAGCCCTGCATCATGGGCACACACATGCCCAGTGTACTCAGGGATGTCTTCACACATGAACCCAGAACCTTCCCACGTGGGTCAGCCTTGCAGAGTGTCGCGTTTTACTGACGCAGCACCAGCGAGCCCCACTGATGTGTATCTTTCCTATTGGTAGAGAGGGAAATGGAGGCTCAAAGTAAAACAATTGGCAGTTCACACAGATTAGCCATTTAGACCTTTGTCTAAACTCTGGCTGTTAAACTGGATGGCTGACTTGAGCTGGGATGGGAGAAGTTCTAGATAGATGGGGAGGAGGAGGGCACACTGGCCAGGCAAGACTGTCAAGGGAAAGGTACTTGCTGATTAGTGCCTGGCACTCTAGCCTCCCCTGGGCCAGGGGTAACGAGCATTTTCAAGGTCAGGCAGGGGCTAGGCGGAGGCAAGAGAGGCGCCCCTAACGTGACCCTCGGAGTGTGGCCTTGCTTTGGTCCTTGGTCTCTGGTCCCATCCAAGATTCATTTTGGGAGAGGAAAGGAGGCAGGTCCAAGGGTAGAGTCTCTCAGGATCCGATTCCCTGATGCCACCCTCTCTCCACAGGCCCCCTACTCGCACTGCCTCTTCCTGCACGAAGGCTGGCCGCTCTGTCTGCGGGATGAGGTTGTGGTCCACTTGGCACCCCTCAACCCCCTCTTACTGCGCCAGGGAGACTTCTACCTCCAAGTCGAGCCCCGGGAGGAGCAGTCTGCCTGCATCATGATCACGTGCCTCTCCCTGGACCTCCGCACAGTGAATAAGAAGCCTGTCCCCGAGTCAGCCTATCCTGGACTTTTCACCCAAGAATGGCTGGAGGCCATCAACAATGACTTTGAGGGAAGCCCCCTTCGCAACTGCCTGGTGGCTTCAGAACATGGGGTTGTCCCTGTGCCTTGGACCAAGATAACCAGCCCAGAATTTGTGGATGCCAGACCCCAAGCCATGGATGTCCTCTCCCCAGCTTGTGGGTCCCTTCAACTAGAAGCACTGGATGTGAGCAGCTCTCCAGGGCCACACCAGGCCAGGTCCCCAGGCACCCAGGAGTTTCTTGCCCAGAGCATGGCCGAGGGTAAGGGCAGGACACACAGACACAAGTATCCGGGACTTATCAAGGTAGAGCAGGCCAGGCCTGGGGAGGTGGCCCTCAGAATGAACAGTGTGGCCAGCCAGGACTTGGAGGGAGACTACGTGGCTCTCCTAGACTTTCCCCGAGAGAGCAGAGCAGAGTGTCCCAGGCAGGGGGTGGGGACAGCCAGTGGGTGTACTCCGGGAGCACTAGAGGAGCTCTCTGGGACTGAGGAAATTCCTCTCTCTCAAAGGATGCCGCCTGACCCAGAGGTCAGTGAAGAACCTTCCTTGGAAAAATGGGCAAAGCCAGCCAGCTCAGAGGGGGAGCCCTGCATTTTGGGCTTGAGGAGAAAGACCAACCGTAAAGCCTCCACCCATGACCCAGAATGGCAGCCCCAAGGGCCCTACGTCAATGTCCTTGATAACCCATTGAATGATGCCTGGAGCCTTGGGGCAGGTGTCTCAGAAGAGCCAGCTACCTCTAAGACTGAGGGACCTCTGGGACACCCAGAGACTGTGGGCCAGCTCAGGCCTGGACCAAGACGAGCCTCTTCTCCTCGCCTGTCTCCAGCTTCCCCTGCAGCTCCAGTTTCTAGAACAAAAATGGAGAAGAAGACCAAACAGGGAAACAGGAGGCTTCTCAAGCCCATGGCTTGCTCTAGTCAAAATACCTCCCCTTCTGGGTCTCCTACTCCTGGACTTAAATTCTCCTTCTTGAAAGGGCAGAGACAAACTCCTGGGCCCCCAGAGAAAGCCTCGCTCCAGCATGATGGGCCTTGGAAGGTCCTGTGTTCTCTCTATGCGTCTAAACCCACCCGAGCCAAGTCCGCGGTAAAAGGTAAGGCGTCTCCTTGCACAGGTGGACAGGGCTGAGATCAGGTTCCAGGTGGAGGCTGGTTAATTTCAGAGGTGTGGTACACACTGTAGCACGTTACAGGGCCTCAGCCACATGGGTCTGGAGCTGGGCAAGGGCCTGCGGCTGTGTTGTGAATGCCTGAGCTCACACCCCGCGTTGCCGCAAAGCTGCGTGGCTGTGTGACGCTGGCCGAGTACTTAACCTGTGCGACTCCAGGTCTCCCTATCTGTGCAATGGCGATCTCACCGACTTCACAGAGTTGTCCTAGGAGTTCAAAGCGATGTCAGAAGTAAGGAGCTTAGCACAACGCCTGGCGCATCGTAGGAGATCGACAGTTGTAAGCGAGGGTTATTAGTCACAAGCTGAAAGAGAAACATTTCGTCCTTAGAAAATCCACCTTCTGCTCAACATCCTTTTCTTTGTTGTTGTTTTTCCCCAGCTGGAACAACTCAGACTAGAACGTCTGGCTCAGCTGCTGACTCAGGCCCATTGACTGAGGAAAAGGCTGATTTCCCAGAAGCTTCCAGGACTTGGAGGGAGACTACGTGGCTCTCCTAGACTTTCCCCGAGAGAGCAGAGCAGAGTGTCCCAGGCAGGGGGTGGGGACAGCCAGTGGGTGTACTCCGGGAGCACTAGAGGAGCTCTCTGGGACTGAGGAAATTCCTCTCTCTCAAAGGATGCCGCCTGACCCAGAGGTCAGTGAAGAACCTTCCTTGGAAAAATGGGCAAAGCCAGCCAGCTCAGAGGGGGAGCCCTGCATTTTGGGCTTGAGGAGAAAGACCAACCGTAAAGCCTCCACCCATGACCCAGAATGGCAGCCCCAAGGGCCCTACGTCAATGTCCTTGATAACCCATTGAATGATGCCTGGAGCCTTGGGGCAGGTGTCTCAGAAGAGCCAGCTACCTCTAAGACTGAGGGACCTCTGGGACACCCAGAGACTGTGGGCCAGCTCAGGCCTGGACCAAGACGAGCCTCTTCTCCTCGCCTGTCTCCAGCTTCCCCTGCAGCTCCAGTTTCTAGAACAAAAATGGAGAAGAAGACCAAACAGGGAAACAGGAGGCTTCTCAAGCCCATGGCTTGCTCTAGTCAAAATACCTCCCCTTCTGGGTCTCCTACTCCTGGACTTAAATTCTCCTTCTTGAAAGGGCAGAGACAAACTCCTGGGCCCCCAGAGAAAGCCTCGCTCCAGCATGATGGGCCTTGGAAGGTCCTGTGTTCTCTCTATGCGTCTAAACCCACCCGAGCCAAGTCCGCGGTAAAAGGTAAGGCGTCTCCTTGCACAGGTGGACAGGGCTGAGATCAGGTTCCAGGTGGAGGCTGGTTAATTTCAGAGGTGTGGTACACACTGTAGCACGTTACAGGGCCTCAGCCACATGGGTCTGGAGCTGGGCAAGGGCCTGCGGCTGTGTTGTGAATGCCTGAGCTCACACCCCGCGTTGCCGCAAAGCTGCGTGGCTGTGTGACGCTGGCCGAGTACTTAACCTGTGCGACTCCAGGTCTCCCTATCTGTGCAATGGCGATCTCACCGACTTCACAGAGTTGTCCTAGGAGTTCAAAGCGATGTCAGAAGTAAGGAGCTTAGCACAACGCCTGGCGCATCGTAGGAGATCGACAGTTGTAAGCGAGGGTTATTAGTCACAAGCTGAAAGAGAAACATTTCGTCCTTAGAAAATCCACCTTCTGCTCAACATCCTTTTCTTTGTTGTTGTTTTTCCCCAGCTGGAACAACTCAGACTAGAACGTCTGGCTCAGCTGCTGACTCAGGCCCATTGACTGAGGAAAAGGCTGATTTCCCAGAAGCTTCAGCAGGACCCCCAGAGAGAGGCCCCGCCCTGGATGAGGCGCCCTCAGGGCCTGAGCCCAAGATTGGGGCTGTGGGTGTTGAAGTTTTCCACTCCAGGATAGCGTGCCTGCCAGGTTCTGGGGGGTCAGGGGGAAGGGTGGAAGTGGAGAGGAGGGTGTTGGAGTTGGTGGGGGCACATCCCAGGGCATCCTCAGTGCTGATGGGTGGAAGAGAGGCATCTGCTCATCTGTCCATACGTCTGTCTTCCGTCTGTCTTCCGTCTGTCTGTTCATTCATCTGCCCATTCTCCATATTCTACTGAGGCAGCCACGGTGGATGCCTGAGACGTGGAGAGTGACTTTATTGGAGAATGGTCGGGAGAAGGGGCTGGAGGGCAGAGGACAGGGCAGAGACAGGACCGAGCCAGGCTGGGGCCGGATGGTGGGGGGAGTCTGGAGATCGAGTTACAGCACAGAGCTGGCACCATCTTCAGAGGGCTGGCCTTTTACTTGCCCGGCTTTGCCAGCCATGAACTGCAGGCTGATCCTGGCTCTGTCAGTCACTAAGTGCAGGCGGACCCTGAGTTGGCGTCACAGGGGGAGCCCTTAGCCGGCCCAGCCGAGGACAGTTCAGAGAAGGGCCCCTGTGAGCCATTTACGGCGGTACTTCCAGCCTGGGAGTCCACTGCTGGGGGCGCTGGGGAGGAATCCACGACATCTGACACAGAAGCATTATCACTCCTGCTTAATATTTATTCATCATTCTACCAAATAGTCACAGAGCTCAGCCTTGGCACTGGGGACTCATCTGAGAACAAGTCTAACGTGTTCTGTACTCTCAGGAAACCTGTATCTAGTGGCGAACATTCAACAGGCTGGATGGCAGGTTATTATAAGCCAGTGTTAAGGAAACTGCGATGATGGGCAAGTCCAGGGGGCCGTGCGAGCACAAGTAACCCTGGCCCAAGTGGAGGGCTGGGAGAGGTCCTGGAGGAAGTCATGTAAGGCTCAGTCGTCCAGTGGGCGTTAACCAGGTAAAGGTTGGGAACAGTGTTCCAGACAGAGGGAACAGCGTGTGCCAAGGTCTGGGGGCAGGAGAGACCACAGAGCTTTCTGAGAGTGGGCTGTCCTGCCATTCTGCTTCATCGTGTAGGCTCGTACATCTTCGCAGGACCATGGGCACGGCCCTGTCTTTCTGTAGCTCCTGGAGAGCGTCATCTGTCCTTTTCCCGGTCATCTCTGCCGAAGCTCTTGTTGCTTGTTCCCATATTAATGGTACACATAGAATCTCGTGATCTTCTTAGGGCAGTTATGTCCCCAGGGTTCAGACTTTGTACGTTGAAGGATCCTGCTCTGGGAGAAACGAGACCTTCACCGTAGTTCCGTCTCTAACACCAGCTCCCTGCGTGGCCTCAAAGGAGCCATTTGCCCTCTCTGTGCCTCAGGCCCCTACTTGTGTAAGAGGAGAGGAGGGCAGGTAGGACCTGGCTCACTGTCGCTCCACAATTATTTTTATAATTCCTGTGAGTTACAACATACATCGATGGGCTCCAAGTCCCCCTGCATAGTATACATCCCAAAACATGTGTCAAAGGTGTTCAAAAAGTGTTTGTTGGGTCAGTGAACAGGATCCACATGGATGTGCTTTTGGTTCCTGTTGTTTGAGGAACTTGTCTAGTGATCTCGTCCTTATGTACCAAACTCCTCCTCCCATGGCCAGCCCCATACTCAGTGCTCCCTTCTTGGTTCCAGCGCCAGGACGCCCTCCCCTCCATCACTGCTCCCTCTCTTCCCAGCTCTCCTGCTCCCCCGGTGTTAACAACCTTTCATCTCCCAAGACCTTCGGCCTGTCGATCTAACCTCTCACCCGTAGATCTCGTTTCACCTCTTGAGTCCCGAATGACGCCCCCACTGTCCTGAACGATGACCTCAGAGCTTCTCTCTCCTCTGACCTTCTACGCCTTCCCTGACTTTACACTGATGGCCTTTCTTCTGGTCTCATGGAGTGAGCAGAAGCAGTCGAAAGGAAGTGCCAACTCCTGCCTCCACCTGCACTGCTATGGCATTTGTGCCCACGTGCCAGCATTCTGCTGTGGATCTACCATCTGTGTTCCTTATCTAAGGCTGACCTGGCCACTGGAGCACGTCTCCTCTCTTCCCCAGCTGGGCACCTTTCCTCCTCTCGGTTGGATCATTCCCATCGTCTGAACTAAGCCCTCCCCCCCCACCTTGGCCCCATTCTTCTCTTTTACTTACATCAAAGCTCTGCAGAGGTCTTGTCTGTGCCCCTGCCGTGCACGTTCTGTCCTCTCCCTTCAACAGTTCACTAATCAGAAGTCCTTCTCCTCCTTGACATTGAGACAGGCCTTGTCCAGGTCACCAGTGACTTTCGTGTTCCTGGAGCCAGTAGTCAATTCTCAGTCCTCATTGTCCTTGACCTGTCTGCAGCCTTGGACACAGGCGAGCACCCCTTCTTCTTAAAATGCTTACATCACTTGCCTTTCAGTTCACACTCACCTGGCTTTCCTCCTGCCTCACTAGCCACCCCGTCTCCACCTCCACTGCGGTCTCCTCATCTGCAACGCTTAGTCCTTGGTCCCCTTCTCTGCTCCATCCCTCCCACTTTCTAGCAGGTCTCATCTAGGAAATTGTGCCTTTCTTTCCATTGCTATCTGCATGCTCACAGCCCTGCACCAGATGCTCCAGCTCGGATCCTGCCCATGAACTCTAGGCCCTTCCAACCGTCTCCTCGATGTCCCTCAGTTGCCTCGCAGGCTCCTCTGACTTCACACATCCAAATGTGGACCCCTGATCTCATACCGCTCCACACTTTCCAGTCTTCTCATCCTTCCTCATGACGGTGAGAGAAGGCAGCTCCCTCCTTGATTGCTCTGTCTCCTGTAACCCACATTTGATGTCGATGCCTCCTGCCAGCTCACCCATCACATCACACCCAGAATCTGATAGTTCCCACCACCCAGGCTCAAACCAATACTATCTCTTGCATACTGAAGCTGTCTCCTCCGTGGTCTGTCTGCCTCTCCCTTGCCTCCATCAGGGTTTCCTTATAGCCCAAACATTCCCCACAGTCCCCACAGTCCCCACAGTCTGTGCTCCAAGGCCAGACGCTGCCCCCGGGGCAGTCCTGGGAAGTAGGCATCCCGGTTCCCCTCTCCAGATCTTTTCCTCACCTTCTCCTGGCCTCAGTACCATAGCGCCCCCAGCTTTCCATAACCATCTGTCCTTAGGGACGAAACTGCCAGCTCTAAGGTGTGAGTGACTGCTCCCACGCCGGGCTGGGCTTGTGTTCTAGCAGGCCCTCGTTGTCTACGGTGGCTATAACAAATTAGCACCAAGCGGCTCAAACAACACGTTTATTATCTCATGGTTCTGCAGTTAGAGATCTGACATGGGTCTCAGGTCTCACTGGGCTAAAATAGAGGGTTGTTCTTTCCTGGAGGTTTCAGGGTATTGTGCATCTCCTGCCTTTTCTGGCTCCCAGAGGCTGTCTTTAGTCCGTGGCTCTGGACGCTCTCCTCCATCTTTGGAGCCAGCAAGCTGCATCTCTCAGGCCCTTCACCATCTCCTCACCTCGTTCTGACCAGAGCCAGGGAGAGTTCTCTGCCTGAAAAAATTCACAGGATTAGATTGGATAATCCAGGATAGCCTCCCCATCTCCAGGTCCTACCCTACCACCCATATCTGCATATGACAAGATTCAGGGACCAGCAGGTGGCACAGTGGTTAAGGTACTAGACTCACACATGGCCAACCATGGTTCGAGTCCTGGACCCAGGGCTTGAAACTCATGCTGGGGGCATGCGCGTGCATGCTAAAGATCCCAGGAGGAGATCATAGGGGAAGGGACTGTGGCATGGCTATCCCTCCTGGGGAGTGAGTTCTTACTCTCTGTCTCTCTGGCTAGAGCTTGCACTCTACAGCAAAAATCACTCTTTAAAAAAGGAAAGAAAAAAGAAAGAAGATTCAGAACCTGAATCTTCTCGGGTTCTTCAGACTGGGGCATGAACATCTTGGGGGCCATTACTCTGCCTTCCGTGGGCACAAAGCCTTTCAGGAGGGTTTCTCAGTCTTTCTACCAAAAATCCATGCTGTAGGAGAGAGCGAATAGGGGTCAGGGCTGGGGACTTCACCTGAACTCTCAGTTTCTCTGTACTTATCTTTTTTTTTGGAGAGTTTTTGCTATAGGGCACGTGCGCTCATCAGAAAGAAAGAGAGAGACAGAGAGACAGAAACCGAGAAATCACCCCCCAGAGGGGATGGCCATGCCCCAATCCCTTCTCCTCCATTTTCCTCTCAGGATCTTGGACACACACGGACATGCATCCAGTGTGAGTTTAAGCCACCGGGTCTGGGACTTGAACTGCAGTCGACTACATGGGAGTCCAGTGACATAGCCATTACACCAACTGCTGGTCCCACTCTATACTTATCTTTGAAGTCTTTTGTGTCTTCCAAACTTCTGTATATTTCTCATTCTGATTAAGAATGCATTCACACTTGCTTGGATATAAAAAATGCTTTACATTGCTGGCAAATTAAATGACTCTTACCTCTTATTGCCCCCCCTTGGAGTGACTGCTGTTGCTGGCAGGTACATGCTTTTCAGCAGCTTTGAGAAACCTGTATCTACTCCCACCACTCTGCCTGCCATCCCCATCATTCCCACCTGAGACTTACATCAGTGTGTACAACCGGTTTCAAGCCAGGGCTCTGAGGCGCTGGTGATAATGTTTCTGGTGCCAGCTGTCAGGTGAAGGCGAAGTTTGAGCAGAGGAGTTTCTTTGACCTCGCCGAAAGCAAATCATGTAGACAGCCACCTGCCACTGCAGTGAGCTCGGCTGTGTGCAGAGTCCTGATGAAGGCAGAGTTCGGAGGGAACGGGACACATGAGCTGATCGTGGGATTGCTGTGTCCTGGTGTGGAATGGCTGGGTGCTGGAACCTTCAAGTGTGGTCTGGTAACCCTTCACATCAGCCTCACCTTGGAGCTAGGGAGAGAGAGATGCAGAACCTCAGGCCTGCTAAAACAGACTGTGTGTTCCAGGCAGATCTCCAGGTCCCTGGAAGTTGGGAGGCATTGCTCCAACCCTCCAGTCCTCAGTCCACCGCAGACGTTGGTGACCTCACCCAGTCTTGTGCTGAGGCCGGGTTCCAGTGGAATGCAACCCAGAGGACACCCACGGAGTTCTGAGTCTTGCAGGAGCTGATAGAGGCCTGTGTTTGCTATGGCAACCTGGGGATAGGGAAGGGCTTCTAGAAGAATAGGGAGTAAGGGGACCAGCAGTTAGCATAATGGCTATGTCGCTGGACTCCTACATAGTCGACCAAGGTTCGTGTCCCGGACCCGGTGGCTTAAAACTCATGCCAGGTGCGTGTCCGTGCATGCCCAAGATCCTGAGAGGAGAATGGAGGAGAAGGGATTGCAGCATGGCCATCCCCCCTGGGGGATGATTTCTCGCTTTCTGTCTCTCTGTTTCTCTCTGTCTGTCTGGCGAACGCACGTGCCCTAAAGCAAAAACCTCTCCAAAAAAAAAAAAAAGAGTAAGGAAGTCTTCTTGGAGGAGGCAGCATCTTGGCTGGGTACTGAGAGATGAGGGAGATTGGATGTCACCAGGTTGGAATGGGAGGTAAGTGAGTACTTGGCCAAGGGACAGAGTAAACAAAGTAAGCTGGTCTAGGGCATGACAGGTGGCCCTTTCTGGCCAGGCCACAGGTGATGAGGGGAGGCGTAGTGTACCGGTCTGCATGGGCTGCCACAGCAGAGTACCACAGAGCAGGGGCTTGGCCAGCACACTTGTATTTCCTCCCAGTTCTGGAGGCTGGACGCCCAAGGTCAGGGTGTGGAAAGGCTGGCTTCTCGGAGGCCTGTCTCCTGGGTGTGTAGATGACTGCCTGCCCTCTGTGTCCTCCACAGCCATCTCCTTGTGTCCAGATCTTCTCTTGTCAGGGCCCTGGTTATATTATATTAGGGCCCTCCTTAAAGACTTGGAAGAGGTCACTAATTACCTCCTTAACAACCCTATCTCCAAACGGGAGCATTATTAGGTTACGACTTCAGCACGTGGATTTGGGAGGTGGGAGATGTAACCCCTAACACAGTGTGTGAAACAAGGCTGGAAGAGTGCGCAGGCTAGGGAACTTCAGTGCCAGGCTGGGAAGCTGGCACACTCTCCTCAAGGCCACGAAGAGCCACAGAAGGTGTTAGAGCAGGAGAGTAGTACCATCAGACCTGTGATTGGGCATAGCCCCAGGCTCACAGCAGACAGAAGCTCATCTCTCCATGTGGCCCAGGTCAAAGGGTGAATCAGGCAGGACCCCGATCCCCTAGATAGGGTGGGGACCAAGGCCCACGGGGGCCTGGGAAGCTGTTGCCCTGCTCCATGCCTCCATTTTTTGGCCAGTACAATGGACCTGGGGACATGAGGTGGCATTTTCTCATCTATAGGACTCAATAACCATGATAAGATTTTTGGAGGGACATGTACAAACACCTCCAACTTTGCAAGTTATAACATTTTTTCATGGTTTAATTATTTCACTTAAAAAAAAACCTTCTATTTTATAAAAATGATTTATTTGGGACCAGCAGATGGCATAGTGTTTATGTCACTGAACTACCATATGGCTGACCACAGTTCAAGTCCTGGACCTGGTGGTTTCAAACTCACACCAGGTGCGTGTGTGTGTGCACCCAAAATCCCAAGAGGAGAATGGAGCAGAAGGGATTACCGTGTGGCCATCACCCCTGGGGATAATTTCTCACTTTCTCTCTCTCTGTCTTTCTGACAAGCACACACACCCTATAGCCAAACTCTCAAAAAAAATTAATTTAATTTAACTTATTATTATTATTTAATTTGCTATAGGGCACATGCACTCACCAGAGAGAGACAGACAGAGAGAGAGGGACAGGGAGAAAGCAAGCCACCAGGTCCAGAGCTCAAACAGTGGTCAGCCATGTGTGGTCAGTCCAGAGCTTTAACCTCCACACCACCTGCCGGACTCTCTTTTGTCTTTTTCTTAACTTTTCTTTTTTGATATTTCTTTTCTTTTCTTACCTTTTGTTATGAAATTGTTCAAACATACGGAAACACGGAAGAGTGTCACCGACACCATGGGCCTCTTACCCAAGTTTACTAAAGCTTAACATTTTGGCATCTTTCATCTAGTTTTGAAATTTACAAACAGAAGCCAAGAGTCAAACCCATAACATCAAGGGAATATAAAATTTCCACATATACATGGACGCTTCAAAAAGTTCACGGAAACGTGTCTTATGAAACCATTATGCATGGATTTCTGATTTTTTATTTGCACCAGAAAAAAATTCATCTTTTATGTTTACTTTCCATGAACATTCTGAAGTCCTCTGATATGTGTATGTATCTACACACACCACACAAATAGGTATGTGTGTACATATAGACTTATTGCCAGAGAACACCTGTGCTGGCCAGAGAGACAGGTAGAGAGAGGAAGAAGGCGCTTCCCAAGGGGCACGGCCATGCTGCAGTTTCCTCTCTATTTCTCAGTTCTGTCAGCATTTGGGGTGCACACACATATGCACCCAGTGTGTGTTTCTGTCTTTAAATTTTATTGGTTATTATTCTAATGTTTAAGACTTGCTGTAGGGTACATGTGCTCACCAGAGAGAGAAAGAGAGGGAAAGTGAGAAAGCAAGCCACCAGATCTGGGACTCAAACTGCGGTCGGTCATGTGGGAGTTCAGCGCCTCCACCAGCATGCCACCTGCTGGCCCCTAAGCGTGTTTTTTAAGCCACCTGGGCTAGGGTTGGAACCTCATGGTTGGTCATGTAAGATCTGGCCCTGTAACCACTAGGCTATAGAGCTGGCTCACAAATGTACATTTTAAATTTTAAATAACGTCGAATTCTGAAGAGACGTGGAAACGATTGTTCCAGGTGGTTGGACCTCTGTGCCGGGCAGCGCTTGGGAGGGTGGCTGAGTTTATCTAAGGCTTCACGAGCTGTAAAGGTTGTGCCACGTGGCGGTCATGGCAGGGTCGCCCTGGATGAGATGATTCTGGAGTGCAGGGCTGTGGGGTGTGGGACAGGTGCAGTTTGTAGAGTCCTGGGCCTCCTTTCCTCCTGCTGGACTTTCCCCGCCACGCCCTCCCGGTGCAGATGGGCTGTGCTGACTCCCCGGGCCTAGGCCTCAGGATCCCTGTGGGGAAAGTGGGGCACACAGCTCGGATTCCTGGAACAGGAAGTAGCCTGTGGAGAACCCACGGCCGAAGTGTGCAAGGACCGACAGTGACTGGTGGCCGCAGGCTGCACGCTCACCACAGCGGAGGCTCGGGGCAGAGCAGAGAGGACAAGCGCTGTGATGGCCACCACTCAGCGAGCCCCGCCGTGGGTGCACTGCTTCTCAGGAGCGGTCTCCTCTAAACCTCAGCATAACCAATAAGCTCCGTGTTTTATTAGCTCCGTTTAACAGATGAGGAGACAGCGGAGAAGCACTGACCTGCCCCCAGGCACACGGCCAGCCACTGAGGATGGGGGACTTAGAGCCCTGTCTGTATGACCCCAGAGCTCGTTCGTGATTTGGTCTGGGGTGGGGGGTGAGGCTGCTTCTGCGTGGAGGAGGGATTCAGGGAAGACTTTTCTCAGGGTTTTGAAGGGTAAATAGGAGTTCCGAGTTTACAGGAGGGAAAGGGCATTTCGGGCAAAGGCTCCATCAGCGATCCCCTTGCTCACATGTACCTTTTCTCCTCCAGGTGGTCGGGACAGGGCAGGGCGGCCCCTGCTTCTGGTGTCCACTACAGAGGGAGCCTGGGAGGCCCCGTGGTGCACGGCCCCGGAGGTCACCAAGCTGCTCTCCTACTTGTGCTCGGTCCCCAGGTAAGGGGTGGGGCCCCCTGACGGCTCCATCCCCTCCTTCACCCTCTAGGCCCAGATCCCTGGACCCCACACTGGGTCGAAGTAGAGAAGCTCCGTATCCTTCCATCCAGTCACCAGGGCCTCCCCATAGCAGGCCCTGCCTCAGGGCTTCCAGGCTGCCGGTGGACAAGTCCACAGAGGCTGGTGAGACCTGGGACGCGAAGTCAGAGAGCTGGCGTCACAGCCCCCTCTCGCTGCCACTTCACCTCTCTGTGCCTCAGTTTCCCCCATGGAGGGCTTTCTGGGGAGGGCATTGGAACTCGGGCTTGCAGGATGAAGAGGTCGCCAGTAAATCAAGGCTTCTAGCAGCCAGTTTCCCCTTCCACAA
The DNA here is from genome assembly GCF_000334495.1 of Tupaia belangeri chinensis. NCBI lineage: Eukaryota > Metazoa > Chordata > Mammalia > Scandentia > Tupaiidae > Tupaia > Tupaia belangeri. The sequence goes on along the minus strand of NW_006159579.1, from coordinate 5,741,791 downwards.
GGTCTTTCCCCGACAGCCCCAGGCCACGCAGCAGGACTGCCAGCTCTGTGTGTCACCCACAGGTCCGAAGATGCAGCCAAGGGGCTGGTGGTCGTGATTGATGCCAGCAAACAGCCCCTGCATCCTGGTCTGGTCCGTGCCCTGCAGGCCACCCAGGTAAGGGGGAGATGGAGCGCCTTGGCTTAGCAAGTCTTGGGAGCCACCCGGGGACTCCCGACTGGAGCCTGAATGACTCAGAACTTGGAACCAGGACCTCCAGGCAGAGACTTTTAGTGGCAGCTAACAGAAAAGCCAGCCCAAACAGGCTTAAAAATGAAAGAAAGTCGTGCATTTATGTAACTAGATGATCCAGGAGTTAAATTTGGCTTCAAGTATGGCTTGATCTAGGGGCTCAAATATTGTCACCAGGACCTGGCTCCTTTCCCAATTTCTGGACCCATTCTCCTGGGAGGGTGCTATTCTTAGCCAGCACCGTTCTCGGTGGCAGCTCTAACTTTGCGTGGTCCTTGTTTCCATCCAGTGGGAAAGAATGAGGGATTATTTTTCTCAGAGGTCTCTGCAAACGTTTCTTTGTGTCTCGTTGGGCCTTGTTGGCTCAGGTGTCCCTCCATCAGGCAGTCCCTGTGGCCAGGGGGATGTGGCACACCGAGTGGAGCATAGAAACCCTGTGATCTAAGAAGGACAGAGGGGGACCAGCAGTTGGCATAATGGCTATGTCGCTGGACTCCCATGTAGTTGACCGTAGTTCGAGTCCCAGACCTGGTGGCTTAAACTCACACTGGCGCGTGTGTGTGTGCGTGCGTGCCCAAGATCCCAAGAGAAAAATGGAGAAGGGATTGTGGTATGGCCATCTCCCCTGGGAGGATGATTTCTCACTTTCTCTCTCTGTCTTTCTGGGGAGCGCACGCACCCTATACCAAAAACCTCTCAAAGAAGAAGGATGGAGGGAAGAGACTCCTAACCAGCCAAATGCAGCAGAGTAAATGGAGGCTTACGTCATGGTCTGGCCTCCTTGCTTTACAGATGGGGAAACTGAGGCCCAGAGGGGCGGGTCATCTAGGAAGGTCTGCAGCACGGCTTGGCCCTGCTGCTCTCCTGACTTCCCATGACTCACTCTCCAAACACATCCCACAGAAACCCCAGGCCTGGGACCTGTAGATGTCATAATGATTATGTCGCTGGGCTCCTAGGTAGTCTATGGTGGTTTGAATCCTGGACCCGGTGACTTAAAACTCACGCCAGGCATGGCGGCCGGGGGACAAGTCCACAGAGGCTGGTGAGACCTGGGACGCGAAGTCAGAGAGCTGGCGTCACAGCCCCCTCTCGCTGCCACTTCACCTCTCTGTGCCTCAGTTTCCCCCATGGAGGGCTTTCTGGGGAGGGCATTGGAACTCGGGCTTGCAGGATGAAGAGGTCGCCAGTAAATCAAGGCTTCTAGCAGCCAGTTTCCCCTTCCACAAGGTCTTTCCCCGACAGCCCCAGGCCACGCAGCAGGACTGCCAGCTCTGTGTGTCACCCACAGGTCCGAAGATGCAGCCAAGGGGCTGGTGGTCGTGATTGATGCCAGCAAACAGCCCCTGCATCCTGGTCTGGTCCGTGCCCTGCAGGCCACCCAGGTAAGGGGGAGATGGAGCGCCTTGGCTTAGCAAGTCTTGGGAGCCACCCGGGGACTCCCGACTGGAGCCTGAATGACTCAGAACTTGGAACCAGGACCTCCAGGCAGAGACTTTTAGTGGCAGCTAACAGAAAAGCCAGCCCAAACAGGCTTAAAAATGAAAGAAAGTCGTGCATTTATGTAACTAGATGATCCAGGAGTTAAATTTGGCTTCAAGTATGGCTTGATCTAGGGGCTCAAATATTGTCACCAGGACCTGGCTCCTTTCCCAATTTCTGGACCCATTCTCCTGGGAGGGTGCTATTCTTAGGCAGCACCGTTCTCGGTTGCAGCTCCAGCGTTTCCTTGTGTCTCGTTGGGCCTTGTTGGCTCAGGTGTCCCTCCATCAGGCAGTCCCTGTGGCCAGGGGGATGTGGCACACCGAGTGGAGCATAGAAACCCTGTGATCTAAGAAGGACAGAGGGGGACCAGCAGTTGGCATAATGGCTATGTCGCTGGACTCCCATGTAGTTGACCGTAGTTCGAGTCCCAGACCTGGTGGCTTAAACTCACACTGGCGCGTGGGTGTGTGCGTGCGTGCCCAAGATCCCAAGAGAAAAATGGAGAAGGGATTGTGGTATGGCCATCTCCCCTGGGAGGATGATTTCTCACTTTCTCTCTCTGTCTTTCTGGGGAGCGCACGCACCCTATACCAAAAACCTCTCAAAAAAAAAAAAAAAAAAGAAAAAGTAGAAGAAGAAGAAGGATGGAGGGAAGAGACTCCTAACCAGCCAAATGCAGCAGAGTAAATGGAGGCTTACGTCATGGTCTGGCCTCCTTGCTTTACAGATGGGGAAACTGAGGCCCAGAGGGGCGGGTCATCTAGGAAGGTCTGCAGCACGGCTTGGCCCTGCTGCTCTCCTGACTTCCCATGACTCACTCTCCAAACACATCCCACAGAAACCCCAGGCCTGGGACCTGTAGATGTCATAATGATTATGTCGCTGGGCTCCTAGGTAGTCTATGGTGGTTTGAATCCTGGACCCGGTGACTTAAAACTCACGCCAGGCATGCATGCATGTGTGCCCCAGATCCCGAGAGGAGAATGGAGAAAGGATTGTGGCGTGGCCATCCACTCAGGGCGATTTCCCTCTTTCTGTCTCTCTGGTGAGCACACATGTTTGATAGCAAAAGCCTCTCTAAAAAAAGAAAAGAAAAGAAAAGAAAAGAAAAACCCCAGGCCTGGGGGTGCCGCGCCACCCCTGTGGCCCATTTGCCTGTACCTTAGTGGGGAGGAGGAGGAAACGAAAGGGCTCAGTGAAGTCCTGGGCGGAGCAACTCTGCAGTGGTTTTCATTCCCAGGTGCTGCTCCCAGCCTCCATCGGGGCCATTCTCCTCCTGGGGGACAAGGAGGCTGCCCTCCAGCTGCAGGCCTTACCTGACGTCCAGGTGAGCGGGAGGCAGTGCTGGGGGTTGAAGGGAAGAGTGCCTGGGCTCGAGCTGAGCTGGGGTGTCAGGGATGAAGAATGCAGACTCCATGAATGAGAAGAAGCCGGGTGAGAACCTAGCATAGGGCAGTGTGGAGGAGGCCCAAGCACTGCAGGTCTTGGGTCCTGCCCCCAGAGCAGGCATTGCAGACCAGTCATCGAACATGCTCTCTTGGCTGTCCTAGCAACTCCTGGCATGCACTGACCTGCGACTGAGAGGTGCACCTGGCTTGCAACGTACTGCAAAGCTGCACCTGGTCGGCCCCTACCCCTTTCTTTTCAGATGGGGGAGCTGAGGCTTAAGCAAGCTAGACACAGAGCTGGTCTTCTTTTCCACACTGCAGCCCAGCCCAGCTCTTCCTGCTTTTCTCTCCCTAATTAATACAGACGTAGAGTTGGTTCGGGACTTTGCAGGGAAGTGCCCTGCAGCTCCTTTTAATTAGTGCCATATACGTGGCACTGTATGGGCGTGGGTGCCCAGCCCTCTGCCCTTCTTTGAGTAGTGATTGAAAAGGTCTCCTTCCTCCTGGGTAGTAAAGAGGTACGTTGTGAACTGGAGCTGTGCTTTCCAAACATTCACGTGTCTGTGACCTTGATAATGTGCTGCTTCTGATGAAGTTGTTCTGGGTGGGGGCTGGGATTCTGTGTTACTGTACTTTTTTAAGATTATCACCTTGCCAGAGAGAGACAGAGAGAAAGAAAGTGAGAAATCATCCCCTAGGGAGGCTGGCCATGCCGTAATCCCTTCTCCTCCAGTCTCCTCTCAGGATTCAGGGCACACATGCACACGTGCCCAGCATGATTTTCAAGCCACAGGGTCTGGGACTCAGACCATGGTCAGCCATGTGGGAGTCCAGTACCTTAACCACCACTCCACCTGCTGGCTCCTCTTTACGTTTTAAAAACTCACAATAGAGCTCATGCATGCACACGTGAGCAAGAGAAATATATGAGCACTCTCCACAGGGCCTAATCACATAGCAATCCTCTTCCTCCAGCCCTCCAGCCTGTCAGATTCTGGATCCTCGAGTGTATGCCCAGTATGTTTCAGGCTGATCAGGGCAGGGATTTGAACCCTGGTCGCCGTGTGAGCTTCTCTTGAGTAGTACGTTACTGCTGCTCCACAAAGCCAACCTGGATTCTGCATTTCTAAAATGCTCTGCTCCTGGGCGATGATGGTGCTGCTGGCCCATGGGGCACACTTTGAGTAGTAGGGATAACAAGCCTTGGGATTGGCTTGGTATCTAGAGCAATTCCCAGCATAAACCTCAAGTTTTACTGTCCAGGAGAAATAGTCATCTAACCCCTCCTTTATTAGGGGACACTGTTAGGATTTAGCGACCTTATTTTACCAGTCCCAAGAAGACAGCACCTTGGTGGGACACCAGAGATCAATACAAAGATTATAAAGAACTTTCATCACAAGGGCCAACTTTGATCAGTTTGTGAGATTCCCTAGAAAGCAAGCTCAGTGGGAACAAGCACCAGGATCGATTGATGATGTCTGCTTTGGGCACAAGCTAAGAGAGTGGCAATATGAGTGCTGTTTATTTGCTGTTCCTTAACCAGGTTCTGGTTCTACATTTGGATTTGTCAAATCCTCTAGAGAAGGATTGCCCAAAAGGCTGAGAGCTGGAGCTTAATCTTACCTAGTACTAGGGTAGGGATCTGGGCTGGATCTTCTTGAATGTCCATCCCCACACTGAGTTCCCTGGTCCTCCTAACTCACTTCTTTTGTCTGCAGGTGGAGATGCTGACCTCACTGAAGGCCCTCAGCTACCACGTGGATCCTAACCAGCTGCCTGAAGCCCTGGAAGGCCCCTTCCCCTACTGTCACAGCGAGTGGGTGCAATTCTTCCAGGTGGCTACCATCACGGCCTCCAGTCTCTGGCCTCATCCTTCCCTTCTTTCTATCGCTACCCTGCCCCCTGGATCCGTCAGCTCCGTTAGGTTAAAAGCAAACACACAGACATTCAACAAATATACAGGAGGAAGGTGCAGAGTGGAATGATTTAGAGCTCAGCCTCTGAGGCCAGACTCCTGAGTTCCAATCCCAGCTCTGCTGAGCCTTGGTTTCTTCATCACGAGAGTGGAAGGTAATGATAGGACCTCCTCATGGAGTTTCTGTGTGGAGAGTAATTAAGTTCATGTGGATACAGAACTCAGAAGAGTGTCTGGCATGCACTGAGGGCTACGTCTGTGTTGACGGAAAAGAAATGTATGGGCATCTGCTGTGCAGACCCACAGGACTCCAGAGCTTGGGGTCTGGTCCGGGAGGCAGATGTGCTCCTCCTGCAGGAGGGAGGAAATAAGGAAAGCTCCCCTGCAGGGTTGCTTTCTCACCCCACCCACGAGGGCGCATGTCATGGCCAGTTTAACACACGAGGACTCAGGGTGGGGCTGACCTGCACAACAACGTGTAGGTTATAGGCTTAAATCACAAGCACCTGTGCCCGTAAGTGCCCATCGGGGCTCCTGCCAGACCTGGGGCTGCCCACCCTCTGCCCGTCACATGTGGGGCTGGGAAACCCCCTCTGGTCAGCAGCCAGCTTGTGCACTGTGGCATGGTTAGCACCACCCCTGGCCTCACCCACTCTGCGACAGCCACACCCCGCAAACTATGACCACCCAAAATACCTCTAGGCATTGCCAAATATCCCCTGGGAGACAAAGCCACCCCAGCCCTTCCCCGATGAGAACCACTGGTTTACACTAACCCATGGTTAGTGGTGGACCCTTTGCTCTGTGCCTAGCGGATCATTTTAAAATCGTGTCTGTTTTTGCATAGGCAGTATGTTCGAAATTCAAGGAGTGTGAAGGGAATACACTGAGAAAATCTCCCTTCCTACTTGTCTCCCAGGTCCCCAGATCCCTTCTCCAATCAATCCAGTAAGCTTTTCTTTTCTTTTCTTTTTTTCTTTTCTTTTCATTTCTTTTTTTCTTTTCTTCTTTTCTTTTCTTTTCTTTTCTTTTCTTTTCTTTTCTCTTCTCTTCTCTTCTCTTCTCTTTTCTTTTCTTTTCTTTTCCTTTTCTTTCTTCTTTTCTTTTCTTTTTAGATTTTGCCATAGGGTGTGTGTGCGGGCAGAGAGAGACAGAGAGAGGGAAAGTGAGAAATCACCCGCTAGGGGAATGGCCATGTCACAATCCCTTCTCCATTCTCCTCCTAGGATTTTGAGTGCACATACATGCATGCATACGTGCCTGATGTTTTTCAAGCTGCCGGGTCTGGGACTCAAGCTGCGCAATTGAGATCTAGTAAGATCTAGTGCCTTCACCACCACGCCACCTGCTGGCCCCTTGAATTATATTTTAGCTTTAACTTTTTCTTTATTCATGACAGAGTGTGTGCACAGGCGCATGTGAGTGAGAGAGAGGAGCAGCCTCCACAGGGTCTGGTCACACTGTCATCGCCTTCCTCCAGCCCTCTGGCCTATTGATCTTGGGCACTGGCGTCTGTGTTCAGTGTGTCTCAGGCTGACTGGGCTGGGGATTTGAACCACAGTGGCCATGTGGGCTCCAGCTTCTCCTGGGCATTACATTCCCATTGCACCATGGAGCTGTCCCTATTTTAGCTTTAAAATCTTTCTTTTAAATGGACAACCAGACCCAGAATGACTGGAACAGAGATGGATCTGGTGTGGAGACTCTGTTGGGGATATTTCTCTCTTGCTCTCTCTGAAGAAATAAATACATAAATAATCCAACAATCCAAATCTCAGTGGTTTAACAAAACAAAGTGTGTATATATTTTGTTTTGAAAAAGATCAACAGCTGGCCTGGCCTTGGCAACACTGTTGGTAGTGTACTGAACTGCAGTGCTGGAAGCCACAGGTCGGCTGTGGGTTCAGATCTCTGGCCCAGTCAGCCTGAAACATGCTGAGCATGCACACACGTCTGAGACCCTGGTGAGCTGGGAGGGTGGCAGAAGGGGATCGTGGCACTGGGCGATCCTGCTGAGGGTGCGTCTCATGCATGCACATGCACACGCACGCACTCTCTGCTTAAGTGAAACCCTGATGATGATTCACAGTATGTACTGGACCCTAATCTCAGTGCTGTGTACTAATTCACCCCTTTACTCCTCAGGCACCCTACGAGGCAGGATATACCGTGATCTCCATTTTACGGAGAAGGGTGCGGGGCACAGAGGGTAGGTTACTTGCCTAAGGCCTCACAGCTAGTAAGTGGCAAGGCTGGGCTGAAGCAGGAGCCAGCAAAGAAGATCGCTAACTCCACCTCTCCCCTTCTACCCTCTCCTCCAAGGTCTCACTGAGGGCCTGGGGTAGCTCGGACCTGTCATCTTTCTCCTCCCTCTCTCATTCCCAGCACGGTGGCTCCCAAAGTGTGGCCCCCAGCCAGCAGCATCAGCATCTCCTGGGAACCTGCTAGAAATTCACATTTTTGACTGGCTTCATGGCCCGGTGGTTAAAGCAGCCAGAGCCCACATAGTGCAGTTCAGGTCCCAGACCTGGTTGAGAAACACGCCAGGCACGTGTGTACGTGTGCCCATAATCCCAGAAAGAAGGATAGATAGAGGAGAAGGGATTATGCATGGCCATACACCATGGGAGGGGGGCTTGATTTCTCCTCTCCTCTCCTCTCCTCCTCTCCTCCCTTTGTCTGTCTCTCTCTGGCAAGTGCACATGCCCTCCAGCAAAAAAAAAAAAAAATTAAATTAAAAAAGAAAAAGAAAAAGCCCTTTCTCAGGCCGGATCCTAGTGAGGCAGAATCAGAAACTCAGGAGCAGGACCCAGGAGTCTGTGTTAACCAGCTCTGCAGATGACTCAGAGACAACTGGACAAAGTATGGGAGCCACTGCCCAGTGGTCCCCACTCCCCCTGCTCATGGTGTCCTGTTGGGGTGGGGCGGCAGCCTCCTTGCCCAGACTGACCCCCACTCTGGCCTCTGTCCTGCAGAAGATGGACCCTTTCCTTGCTGCGCTCCGCCAAGCCTCCTCCCTGCTACAAGCTTCCATCGAGGAGTTTGAGAAGGGCGACCCCCCTGGGGGAGTACAGGTGAGCCTGGTGCCTTGAGTGGAGGGAAACCACACTGTACCCAACTCTACAGACCAAGGGCGCAGTGAAGGGAACAGCGAGGGTAGGTGTCCTCATCCCCGTTTCCATGCATTCGTTGGACTGATACTGACCAGGCCCTCGCCGTGTGCCATGCTGGAGCTGGCTTGCCCTCCCCCACGGGGCTCGTGGTGCAGTGGCAGAGTAGATATTTAAAAAGCAAACAACCGAGTGGATATGTCATGACAAATGAAAGTAAGAAGACAATGGGAAAGGCAGGATGGCCTCTCTGAAGAGCAGGCTTTTAAGTCAAGGCGGGCGGTTTGAGAAGGAGCCCGTTCTTGAGGGAGGCTGTGCTCCAGGCAAAGGCATGCAAAGACCCTGAGGTGGGATGATTATGCTTGGGGTGTGGCAAGGAGGCTGTGGAGCAGTGAGTGGGGGGAAGGATAGGAAGAGAAGCACTGGAGGATCTACTAGACAGCAGGGACAGAATTAAGGAGGAGCTGGGTTACAAGGATTCCAAGCAGGTAGGGAAGCACTGGCGAGTTTACGCAGGGAGACCATCACGGTTGCATGCTGAGATTCTTCCAGCTGCCATGTGGAGCACGGACTGTAGGGGGAGCCAGTGGGCAGCAGGGAGATCCGCAAAGAGGCTGGAATCAGCGTCCCTGGGAGAGAGGATGGCCTTGGACCGGTGCGGTTGCCTTGGTGATGCGAAGGGGCGTGGCTTGAGCGAGTTTTAGCGAGAAATGACAGTCATTCCGGAGGATTTTGAATGCTCAACTGGGAAAGCCAGGCTTGGTCTGAGAGTGAGGAGCCTGAATTGGGTAGCAGCCTGGGGACTGGGCCTCAGGTCACTTCCCTATGCTGCCAGGAGGCTACCAGGTGCCTGAGCAAGTCCAAGGAGCTGATGGAGGCCGTACTGAAGGACCCGGGCCTCCTGAGCCTCCAACAGGAAGGTGGAGCCACCCTGGCCAGGCTGCAGAGGGAGGCCAGCAGGCTGGACTTCAACCCCGATGTCAGGTACAGGCTCCCGGACTTTCCTCTCCACCTCCCCTGGTTCCCCAGCCAGGAGGCTCAGAGCTGAGCCTCCCCACCTAGGGGTCATAGGGAAGGCCCATGATGCCAGGATTATGGTGTGGGGGGTCTATATGCTAGACTGAGGCCAGACCACAGCCCCATCCTGCCCCCAGGTCCTGGCAAGTTCCCTGTCCCTCTTCTGCTGCCCCTCCTTCATCCCTGGTCATCTTCATGTCCAGGCGGGCATCAAAAGACACCCCCTCCAACTTCCACTCAGACCCTCGTCTGAGCCCCTTCAAAGCCCACCTCATTCATTCCTGGCAAGGACCCCGTGGGACCCAGCTTGTCTCATTTGTCTGTCGGGTAGCTGGGACTCAGTAAAGTGAATGACAGTGAGCCAAGGGTCCCCTGGGGGTCTGGACCCAGACCAGCTGAGCACCTGGTCTCACACCACTCTGCTTCCCCACGGGCTGTTTGTCCTGACTGGGGAACCTCATGGAAGTCGGGGGCTCCGAGCCATAGAGCAAATGAAAGACATTTCTGGGAAGTGGGGGCTCAGTAACTGGAAATAGCTCCTCTCTCTTAGAACACAGGTACTTCTAGTCGGGAACCAAGCGAAAAGCTTGCATAGGCTTTTGAGATCAAACTGCTTATTGAAGTGCTACCTAATAGCACTTAGCAGGTGCACACAGTTCTAAGGGCTCGATAAACACCAACTCGTTTCACTCCCATTCCTGAGGTAGACCCTAGTTTTATCATTTTGCTACAACGGAGAGGGTAAGTGACTTGCCAGGGTCACCACAGCTGGGATGTGGTGGGCCAGGATTTGCACCCAGGCAGCCTGGCCCCAGAACCCTGAACATGGCACCCTGAGCTGCACCCCTAGACCTGGGGCAGGTTCACACAGTGCTGGGCAGCAGTGGGCCCTGGTGCTAGGTGCAAGGTCATCCCCCTGCCCTTCGCACTGCCAGGTGGGGCTGGCCCTGTCTTTCCCAGCATGCCCCTGCCACACCTACCCTGCCCAGGCTGCTCCTGTCCACCTTCCCCTCTAGCCCCTTGGCGCCAGCAGCTCCACCAGGGGGCACTGTGGTCCCACATGAAGCGCTGCGTGCGTTTGTTCTGTGATGGGTCCCTGCAGGGCCGGCCTGCTGTGGTCTGTCCCTCAGTCTCCAAACAGGCTGGCATTTTTCCTCCTGTTCACACATGTGGGTCCTCGTCCTGGAAAGGTGGTGACATGGGGAGCTGCAGTCGGATAGGGAGGCCTGGGCAGAGCGAGACTCCCCACAGGGAGGCAAGCTTTCCTTCCATATCTTCTCTTCCCTTTTCTTTCTGGAGCAAGACTCTCTTGGTGTGTGGGGATTTATATGTCACCTGAAATCCAATCTACACCCCTTCCTTTATGTCTCCGGACTTAGACCATTTAAAAACATTTACGCACAGAAGCGGCCCTCTCTCCAATTCGGTCTGTCCTATGGGAGTTCTTTTTCCCTTTCTGGACCCCTGTTTTCCCATCTGTAAAATGGAAGCCGGGATGGAAGAGCATGTTGCATCTTGGCAATAAAAACAATAAGCGCTACAACGTGGAGGGTGGGGTGCTGTGTTCCTGTCGCTGGTGCCTGGGGGCTGGTTCTCAGCCTGGCTGCCCTGAAACCGTGTGAAGAGCTTCAGAGCCCAGCCCTGCTCAGCGAGACTCGGTTGGCCTGGAGTGGAGCCTGACTATCGAGGTTTTTAATGCTCCTTGGGCAGGTTCCAATGCATAGCCAGGGTTGAGAAAGAGATATTAGATGAGTTAATTCTCACAACTGCTCTGAAAAATGGGTTCAGTCATTATTCTCACTTTACAGACAAAAACACAGAGACACAGAATGGCTGAGAAATTTGCATCAGATCCCATTCTAGAAGGTAGCCCGGCTGGGATTTGAACCCAGGTCTGCCCAGCTGGCTTGCACCTTGTTAGGAAAAAGAGAGGGTTCTTTTACTTCCAGGTCATGTCCTCGGGTCCTTTCAGTCCCATGAAAGGCCAAGGCTGAGGTCCACAGAGGTGTATGGACGTGCTCAAGGTCACAGGGCAAGCCAGCAGCTGGCTGGGGGTTAGGATGGACAGGCCTGTACTGGGCAGAGCTGTTGAGAGGGCATGGGGGTTCTTTCTCACCCCCGTCTGCCTCCCAGGAACCACCTGGCGGAAGCTGCTGCCCTGTACAGCCTCGTAGATGAGCAGCTTCACGTCCTGGTCACTGCGTCCAACCACCTCCTGGGGAAGCTGGAGCTCCGCGTCCGCCTGGGCCGCCTGGAAGCCGCCATCCAGCAGGTGAGGGGAGGATGGTCCTGGGCGAGTAGTGACACCTGGCTGGCTGCCCTCCACAGGGAACGCCCAGCCCCAGCCTGGCACTTTGGGCATAAAGACACCATGGCGGGCCAGGCAGACATCCTTGGGAAATGGCACGTGGTGTGGCACCCACTAAGTGCTTAATGGACAGAGACAAAGCCCCAAGAACTGAACCTATTGAGCACCTACTATGTACCAAGCCCTAGGCCAGAGCTTTCATGTGCATCATCGCTTTCCAACCTCATCTCTTAGCAGCGATCTGGGGGAGGTGTGATTTGGCCCACTGCACGGATGAGGAAGCTGAGGCTGGGAGATGCTGGGAGAGGAGGGGCTGCGGCTGTGATCCCAGGGATCTCAGGTGCTGGAGCCCACACCTGGCGCCTTTTCATCTGACTGCGGGAACCAGCGCATCCCTTCATACCTGGGGCTCTGGGGCACAGTGTGCTCTAGGAGTCTGACAGCCTGGGTTCCAGTCCCAGCTCCAGCACTTCCTAGTGGTGTGACCCCAGGCATGCCACCTAACTGTCTGGTGCCTCAGATTCCTTATTTGCTGAATGCTTATTGAATCGGTGCCTGCTATGTTGGGTTTAGGAGGACTGATGAACCCTTTCTACCATAGGGCGGGCGCCACCACGCCCCTATGTACCCTTTTTAGACACCCCAGAGTAAGACGAGGACTTCCAGCAAGGGCCGTCTTATGCCTTCTGTCCCTCACTGCATCTTCGTCTAGGCTGTTTCGCCAGCGAGTGAGCTGAGCCCAGAAGGCAGAAGTGGCTCTCGCGCCCCACACAGCACATTTCCAGCTGCTCGTACACCTTCCCCGGCAGTTCGCAGCTGTCTTTCCAGGACGGTTTGCACTCTCAGAGGGCCAGGGATTCATCGCCATCGAGGAAGCCCCTTTTATGTCCGGGTGGCACCGAGTGGACAGAGTAAGCCAAACGTGCCACCCTGTGACTTCAGTGTGACATTGAGGACTACACTCTGCAGGGTGCTGGGTAGGCCAGATCCCTCTGGGGCCCCTCAGCGTGACTATGCACCTCCTCATCTTCTCTTCTCCTTCCCTGGATTGATGAGGTTTCAGTCCCGGCCAGTGGGCACAGGTCTCAGCCCTGAGTGACTAAGGACCAAGGAAGTCGGGTTGTTGACCAAGGGACGTCTCACAACCTCTCATCTCCAAACCTACTCCCCACACCCCAGGTCAGCGACTGGATGGAGCAGGAAGGAAGCCAGTGCCTGCAAATGCTGACCCCCAAGGATGGAAGTGTGGAGACTGTGGAGAAAGCCCAGGCAGAGTTTGAGGACTTTTTCCTTCAGGCCGCAGTGCGTTCTGAGCAAGACCATGGCGGATGGAGAGGGCACTGGAAGGGTGGCACTGTTAGGGCAAAGATGTGGAGGTGGGGAAGTACAAAAATCTTCCAGAGACAGTGAGGGCTCCAGCTTGAATCACGGAGGGTTTGGTTTAGATGTTACCTCCTCCAGGGAGCCTTCCCAGATTGCCACATCCAAAGACTACTCAGAATTTTTAAAGTGCAGACCTTAGGGCCTTACTTGGACCTATGCAGTCAGCCTCAGCAAACAGGGGAAGGAGGCTGCATCTTTGATGTGTTGGGTCCTGGGCTCAGGGTGAGTCAGTCTATTTCAGCCCTTGGAGAACTCCCAGGCCAGCAGAAGATGTGGGTGGGGAAAAAACAGGGAACTGGACGGACAGAGGAACACAAAAAAGGAGCCTCTAACCCAGTCTTTGGGGTCTGGGAAGTTTCCCAGAAGGAGGTGACACCTGAGCAGAGTCCAGCTGGGCCATGAGAACGGCAAGGCAGAGGCCCATAGCCTTAGGGCCTTGTAACCTCTCCTGTTGCTAAACCCTTATCTTGAGCTGAGCCCTGAGGTGGTGCCACGCGGGTCCCCCTTCTACAAATGAGAAAACCAAGACTCCAAGAGTCTTGTCACTCAGCAGCAGGGTGGCAGGAAGTGCCTGATCTCTGAGTGAGGCCCCTGACCATGCTGGGGTTGAGTGGACAGCCTTCCTCCTCTCCTCTCCCCTCTCTCCTTTTCTCTCCTCTCCCCCACTTCTTCTCTTTCCCCTCCCCTCCCCTCTTAGGCCCAGTACCGCAGAGGCCTGGAGTTGTCCAAGCAGGCGGCCCAGCTGGGAGCTGCAGCCCAAGGATCCAGAGAGGGGGGAAGGACAGAGTCCCCAGAGCTGGCAGCCTTCAGCTCTACCCAGCGGACCTTCCAGGCTAAGTTGACCCACTTCTACATGGCGGCAGAGCGGCAACGCACTGACCTCGAGACGCTGCTTCACCTGCACCGCTTCTTCAAGAAGGTGAGCCCCGTGGCCCACCTGCATAAGCCCCCATCCCCCGAATGGGGGGCGGTGGGAACAGAGCGTGGCCTAGATGTAGCATGGGGCTCTTTGCATGATCCATTCGCACGTCCCATGAAGGGGAGAGAGCACTGGTGAGAGGGAGAGCTGGATGCGAACCCAGATGTGTCCCTGCCTCCAGCACACCCGACGTCCTTCTCCAAGGAAAGGAGAAAACGCAAACCAACGCCCTTATCCAAGCAGGCAGGATGATGGCGAAGAGGGCAGTGACAAGGCTGGCACGAGGGCAGCCCATGTTGCTGGACATGCCAGACCCTCCTGGGGTTACATCACACCCCTACCTGCTGTAGTTCTCACCAAGTCTCCATGAGGGAGGTGCGCCAACATTATTCCCATTTTTACAGATGAGAACACTGAAGCCCAAAGAGAAAAATGACTTGCTCGAGGCTGCCTCGGGGATCTCAGATTAACCCCGCCCCCATCCCCCGAATGGGGGGCGGTGGGAACAGAGCGTGGCCTAGATGTAGCATGGGGCTCTTTGCATGATCCATTCGCACGTCCCATGAAGGGGAGAGAGCACTGGTGAGAGGGAGAGCTGGATGCGAACCCAGATGTGTCCCTGCCTCCAGCACACCCGACGTCCTTCTCCAAGGAAAGGAGAAAACGCAAACCAACGCCCTTATCCAAGCAGGCAGGATGATGGCGAAGAGGGCAGTGACAAGGCTGGCACGAGGGCAGCCCATGTTGCTGGACATGCCAGACCCTCCTGGGGTTACATCACACCCCTACCTGCTGTAGTTCTCACCAAGTCTCCATGAGGGAGGTGCGCCAACATTATTCCCATTTTTACAGATGAGAACACTGAAGCCCAAAGAGAAAAATGACTTGCTCGAGGCTGCCTCGGGGATCTCAGATTAACCCCTGAGCCCCTCCCAAATTCATGCAGCTAAATCCCTCATTTTTCTAATGGGGAAACTGAGGCCTATGGGACAGCCTGTGAGCCGGCTAGGACAGGAACCCACATGGCTGGCCCAGGCCCAGTGCCCTCCACTGCCTCACATTCACCACCAAGGACAGAGCCTGAGAAGAGCCTAATCCCTGCCTCCCAGAGGGGCCTTCGGGTCTGGCAGGGAACATGGGATACTTCAGGGTCTGTGGGAGGACCCAGGTTAACTCAGTCCTGGGGCCCTGTAAGGACAGGGTGCTCTGTTTCCTGGGAGCAGTGGTCAAGGGAGGCAGGTGTCTGCGGTGGCTGCAGAGGGATCCCCACACCTGCCACTGCAGAGGTTGAGGGTAGGATCTGAGACCCTGGCGTCCAGACCTCACACGCCTGTGTCTGGACGTGGCCTCAGCACGATCTTCACCTGGGCCTCTGCCCCTCGTTAATGATAAAAGCAGGGGCTGTGGCTGTGGTTCTTACTGTGGGCCAGACCGGCTTCTGGTCCTCTCACATGCCATTCCCTTGTCACACCAGCCCTGTGAAGCAGGAACTCCCATTCTGCCCATTTACAGGGGAGGAAACAGAGAGGTCAAATATCTCACCGCGGGTCACACAGCTAGTGGAGGGGTGGCCCTGAGATGCCAACCCACAGCCTGGGCCCTACTGCCAGCCTTGCCAGGCAGAGAGATCATTCAGTGAGAGGGAAATAACCCAGCACAGGCTTTGCTTGGGCGTGGAGTGAGGAACGGCAGCAATGTTATTACCTAGGGGAAGGAGCAGCAGAGGTGCCCGAGGGGTAAGGGCGGCTGGAAGCTTCTTCCTCTCCCTCACTGATGTCAGCCTTTTCAACACCATTGGCCTTCCCTCGGGTTAGCCACTCTTGCCCCAGCTCAGAGGCCTATGCGCTGGCACTCCCTCCGCTGCAAGGCTCTCCCCTCCACCTCCAGCTTCCTATCTTTCTTCCACTCTCAGCTCAAGTCCCCTCCTCACTGAGGCCCTTTCTGACCCAGCCTCCTGCTCTGTCATCCCTGCTTTCTCACATCGCAGTGCCCTTTGTGATCTGAGATGATCCTCTTGCTTGATCACTTGCTTGTCCCTTGCCTGTCACCTGTGAGGGTTCTACTCTGTCCATGGGGCTGGAGCAGGGTCAGCACACACCGGGGGCCCCTGGGCACTTGTGGGTGTCTGGCCTGGTTGGGAGAGGAGAGGCTGGAGGAGGTGGCATCTGCCCAGGCCTGGAAGGTGTGCAGGGGCAGTGGCAGCACTGACCTCAAGTCCCACTTTGGACACCTCTCCTGTGGGGTCCGGGCCGGCCCCTTCTCCACTCTGGCCCTCCATTTTTTATCCATACAAGGGGTTGGTTGAGCAAGAGGATTTGAGCTGCTTTCTATCTGCGTCAGGCTTGACCTGGAAGGTTGAGTCCTAGACAGACAGACAGTCAGACAGGCCAGCCAGAGCAGGCTGAGCCCCAGTGGGAGCGTGTTTGCAGCAGCTCCAGTGCTAAATAATAATAACACGATTGCGCCGCTAACGGAGATTTATGGAGCCCTTTCCCGGCCATGAGCTCCGTGTGCTTCCACGAATATGAAGCCATTTATCTAAAGACAAGTTCCCTTAATCCGCGGAAAGATGGTCTCCTCGGAGAAAATGGTTCTCCAATCCTTACAGCCTAACGGCTCACTGTCGGGCTCTAAATTAATGGAGAGAAAGATTATGTTTTTCATGAGCTGCTGGAAACGGGCTGGCTCCTTTGCAGGCTGCAGACATTTTGTGCAGGAAGCAGGGGTGGGCAGAATCACAAAATGGAGCAGGGCCCGGCCAGAGCGAGGGCCCGGCTGCAGGGCCTGCTCGGCCTTGGCCAGTTTCTCCTGCACCAGGAGCTGCTTGGAGCACGCTGTCAGCCAGGACGGATGAGAATCGGGACCCTAGCTCCTGTCTGACTCACTCGCTGCGTGCCCTGGGGTAAGACACTGCACTTCTCAGAGCCTCGGTGCCCTCCTCTGCAGAACGGGCTGCTGATCACGTGCAAGACTGACGGAGCCAGGCAAACCTATTGGCACTCAGTGGCCCTCAGCCAGACTCCTCCCTCAGCGCCGCTCACAGGGCTCGTACAATCCAAAGATCCGCAATCCCAGCTCTCGAAAGGCTTTTTGTGACCATAGAGTACAATTTTCATTTCATGGGGGGGCCCGATGACGAGTGAGTCCTTGCTGCCCACGGGCCCATAGAAGCTGCCTCCAACCCCAAGGGTGGTGGGGCTGACCCAGGCGGCAGGTAGGTGTGGCCCCGGGACGAGAGGAAACACGTGATCATGGTCAGCAGAGACAGTAATGGCCCCACAAAGGTCCTACTGTGGGAGAGGAGGGGAGGCTGGGGACAAGAGGAGAGGGAGCTGGGGGCTCAGGCTGGGGCTCAGCCCACTCTGGCTGACCTGTCTGTCTAGGTCAAGCTCCACAGAGATGAAACACAACTCAGAAATCTTGTATGGATGAAAAATTGAGGGCCAGAGTGGAGGAGGGGCCAGCCCAGACCCCACAGCGGGAGGTGGCCGAGGCAAGACTCGAGGTCAGGGCTGCCACTGCCCCTGCATGCTTTCTGGGCCTGGGAAGATGCCACTTCTTGCAGGGCCTGGTTAATTTCGTCTAGTGGTCCTTTCACCTTGAGCACCCCCATGCTCAGAGAGGCACATCCCTGTCCTTGCGGAGGGGCCCACTCCCAGCCTGAGCTCCCAGCTCCCTCGCTTCTTGTCCCCCAGATGACCTGGTTCCACATGGACTGTCAGGACCTGATGACTCAGCTGCAGCTGGGCAAGACCCAGAGGGCCAGCCCCAGGGACCAGCGCCGTCTCCACCGCTACCTGCAGCGACTGGAGGCCGAGTTCCCTCCTGAGAAGCTCTCGGCCATGGGGCTGCAGGTGGCCTCCCTGAGCAGACCAAGTCTAGGCCAGGACCTGTGGGGGGAGGCGCAGGCCAGACACCAGGAGATCCGGACCCTCCTGAAGAAGGCCTTGGCCCACTGTCCATGCCCAGCGGCTGCCTCTGCTCACTCAGCACGTCCAGAGAGAAGAGGGGTAGCTGCCAAGGGCCAGGGTCTCAATGAGGAACTCACTTCCAAGGGGAGGTGGGACTTGCTCCTCCAGGACTCACCGGGCGGGGATCCTTTGCCCAAATCCTGTTGGCCTCTTTGGGCCACCAGAGCCAGGCAGAACACAAGTTTCCAGGCAGGCCCGGCACCTCAGGGAGCTGGAGAGGCCGACGAAGGCAGAGGCCTGCATGAGCTGCCTCATCCTGCCCCCGAGCCCTTTCCTGCCCCACTTCTCTTCTGGCAGAAGCTCCACAAACAGGGCTGGGTGCCCCACTCCACTGGGGGCAGCTTCTCCTCAGAGGGGACAGACTCACAGACCTCTCTGGAGGACTCACCCCAGACCAGTCCCCCTGCCTCACTCTAGGGGGGTCCCCCCCAGATGGCTGGGATGGGGCCCAGCTAGAGGGAGCTGGAGAGCCCTGACCAGCCCCGTCGGGATGCAGCTACCGAGCACTGGGTTCACATTTGCCGTGCTGGAAGGCTGGGAACCCTGGGCCTGCTCCTAGCCCAAGGAAACTCTGGGAAGTTCTGATTCTCACTCAGGTGGAATGGCAACAGTGGGAGTCTCAGCCAGGACTCAGTGATGGGGTGACTGGCTCTGCAGCTCTGGGTCTCCGGAAGTCTCACCTGTAACAGGCCTGGCGCCCTGCTGGGACTCAGGGGAGCACACAGGCCTTCCCCTTAGGCAGGCAGCCATAGTCACCTCCTACAGAATCCATGGGCAGGAGACCTGGGAGTGGCTTTGTCAGCGATAAAACTAACTCTGGAAAATGTTGAAGGAGATTTAGTTCTTTCTTCTTTCCTTCTTTTCTTCTCTTTCTCTTTCTTTTTTTTTTTTTTTTCCTAAGATTTCCCCCGTCCCCCACAGGGCATGTGCACTCGCTGGAGAGAGAGAGAGAGACAGGGACCGATTTGGAAAGTGAGCAATCATACCCGGAGGGGAGGGGAGATGGCCATGACATAGACCCTTCTCCTTCTAGGAGCTTGGGCAAGCATGCATACATGCCCAGCGTGATTTTCAAGCCGCCAGGCCTGGGACTTAAACCACAGTCAGCCATGTGGAAGTCCAGTGCCTTAACCACTATGCCACCTGCTGGTCCATCTTCTTTCTTATTTAATTTTTGCAGGAAGTATGTGCATTTGCCAGAGAGAGAAAGCACCCCTCAATGGGGCATGGTCACACCTTAATTCTGTCTCTGTTTCTCTATTCTGTAAAGATTTGGGGCATGCACGTATTTTGTTTCTCAAACCACCAGGGCTGGGATTTGAACTTTGCAGTTGACCATGTGAGATCCAGCTTGTCTTAACCACTATGTAACAGGCCAGCCCTAAGGAGGTTTATTCTAAACCAGTTTGAGTGGCCGCAGCTTGGGGAAACAATCTCGATAATTCTTGAGAAAGTGCTTTCTACTCACCTGAGTCACAGCAGGTGTTTTGTACATTTCAGGAAAGCAGAGGTTACTATCAAATCAATACCCAGAGATGTCAGCCAATAATGGGTAGCTTGAAGTGGGGCATTTACAAGACACAAATAGATTCAAAGATATATTTTTTTAGCTTATTATTTGTTCAAAGAACAAGACCTTGGGGACCAGCAAATGGCATAATGGCTATGTTGCTGGACTCCCATGTAGTTGACCACAGTTCAAGTCCCAGACCCGGTGGTTTAAACTCACACCACACACGCCCAAGATCCCGAAAGGAGAATGGAAGAGAAGAAGAGATTGTGGCGTGGCCAGGGGTGTGGCTTCTCACTTTCTGTTTCTCTGTCTCTGTCTCTTTCTGTCTTTCCGGCAAGCGCATGCATCCTATACCAAAACCTCTCCAAAAAAAAGGAAAGAAAGAAAGAAAGAAAGAAAGAAAGAAAGAAAGAAAGAAAGAAAGAAAGAAAGAAAGGAAG